>NW_026266711.1:0-24098 GCF_025860055.1 Xyrauchen texanus | reverse complement strand
TGTGCTATATATATATATATATATATATATATATATATATATATATATATATATATATTTTTTTTTACATAAAAATTATTTTCATATATCTTTACATACAGATATTCAAGTATTTTGGCATAGAAGCCCTTGTGACTGAGGAATGATACTGTATGGGGGTTCAGGGGTATCTCCAGAGAGAAACTTTTGAAAATGTAAAATGTAAAAGTCATCCTTGTCAGAGATGATGAAATTGGAATAATTTCACAAAATTAGAACAGAAATCAATTTTTTGTATTATTAAAGGCTTGGAAAATGTTGATTAATAAAACTACATTTAGAAAGAAAAAACTTTATGGTCTAAAGGCTCCGAAACACGCACCTCATGTGGGGAAAAAGAGGAAGCAGGTGCGTGCTCGGGACAGGGCACCAGTGAAGTGTGTTTCAGTGCAAGAGAAAAATATTCAAGAATACAGTGTAGAAAGATCAGATATGATGTAACGGGCACTGTTGTTTTGTCACGCTGCTCAATAGAGACGATGAGAGGGCGTAACCGTCGTCATGATGTCTTGCAGTCAAGATGGAATCAATCTGGGGTCCGGATCTGGAACGCGTGACCAGAGGCTGCGTTTACACTGACGTGGAAGAAATCAGCACAAAGCCACTCCCAATGCTATGGAACCGCTTGCCCCGCGCTGCTGTCAATTTTACAATCCACCTTGCGAGCTTGACGCTCTGCTTCCATAGGAAAGAATTGAAATCGCTCACTCACATTTGCTCACTATGCACCAGTGGAAACATACAATGAGTGTTTCTAGCAACACGCATGGCTAAATTAAGGCATATGCTCTCTTTTGCTGATGCCGAAAAACGAATGAATGCGTTCATGACCTCAAGACTAGATTATTGTAATGCATTACTGGGAGGATGTCCAGCAAGAACAATAAATAAACTTCAATTGGTTCAAAATGCAGCAGCCAGAGTGCTGACGAGAACCAAGAAATATGATCATATTAGCCCCATTTTATCATCATTACATTGGCTACCTGTTAAATTCCGTATTGATTTTAAAATTCTGTTAACTACGTACAAAGCTTTGAATGGTCTAGCTCCACAGTACTTAAGTGATCTTCTACCACGCTATATTCCAACACGCTAATTATGATCACAAAATTCTGGCCTGTTAATAGTTCCTAGAATATCAAAATCCACTAAAGGAGGAAGATCCTTTTCATATTTGGCTCTGAAACTATGGAATAGTCTCCCAAACACTGTTCGAGATGCAGACACACTCACTCAGTTTAAGTCTAGACTAAAGACTCATCTATTTAGCCAGGCATACACCTAATTTATCCTCCAACCCACAATTAGGCTGCTTTAGTTGGGTCTGCCGGAACCAGAAACAGTGATCATGATCTCTAAATCTGCAATAAATTTAATTGCATCTATGCTTGCATCTTTTTATTTGTTTCCCTGTCTCAACCTCGGAACTCCTATCCTGAGGTCTCTAGAACCGGCTGGATCCAGCACCATTCCTGCTTCATGTTGGACTCCACTGCTACATGTCGCTGAATGATGATGACTAAATGCAGCCGGTGCCAGCCAAACATCACTTCAATCTATTATGACGGACTTCAGAGGATGAACTGATGCCAACTCCCACCTGCATCACCTCAGTCTATAGATGGACTACGATCTTGAAATGGAATGTATAGACTAACTATTGCCAACAAATGCCTTCATCAGCCAATTAACAAGGACAATTGCATCTATGTGAACTTCTGCAATTAATCAAGATGGACATCAAAGACATTGGTCATTAATCTTACAGTTCAAACACAATCAATGTTTAAACACTGACTCTTAACACTTTCAATTTTAAACCATGATTTTAACTATACATGAGTAATATTTACAGTACAGTCATAATGTTAGCCAGAGGGGAACTTGCTCCCACAGTGAGTCTGGTTTCTCCCAAGGTTATTTTTCCTCTATTAATCAACGTCTTCTGGAGTTTTGTGTTCCTTGCCACAGTCGCTTTCAGCTTGCTCACTGGGGTTATTAATACAATTATTATTTAATTATTTTTAAACACGATTAAGAATCGTATTTGATCTAAATTGCACAATGATGATTCATCAACTTTATAGACATTACAGATTTATCATCTGTTAATGCTGATCTTCTGTAAAGCTGCTTTGAAACTATGTGTGTTGTGAAAGGCGCTATACAAATAAAATTGACTTGAATTGACTCAGTCAGGCTAAATATAGAAAATTACTCAAAAGCTTATCGATGTCATGGATTTTTTTTATAGCATATATATTAGTCATAAATGAATGAGCAACATGGTGAAGTAAGGAAGTCCCAGAAGTAGAGAACAAGTCGGTTTTGCAGCCTGGTTTAAAAAAAACAACAAAGTGGGGATTTACTGTATGTTTTTATAGTAGAGTGACTCAAGGAAATGTGATTCCTCATGACATGACCACTTTAATGGTAGACATTTCCTCAGTTTGTTATTGCAGATAATAATTGACTCATTTTAAAACAAAAATTCTCCAGTACATTTTACCAAATATATTTTCTTCCCCTTTCTTACAAAAATAATAAAGTTCTGTATGCATATACAGTGGTTACCTTTATGAAAAAGATGTGATTATCTGTGAAAGCTGCTCCAGCTAAGTGTCCCTCCTCCTCCAGCCATCAATGTCCTGTTCCAGCCACTCAAAGTCCTTCAGCTCGACTTAATGCAGCCTTATCCTGATCTCTGATCAGCTGTGTCACCTTAGAGCGTCTTCTCTCAATGGAGCGGATCAGTTCAGTAAAGATCCTCTCTCTGTAACACACTGTGGTGTTCAGTAGAAATGAGGCCCAGCATTGGACTCCTCACTGACTGATTGACTGGAGTTAAATCCCTTTTCCTCAAAACTCACCTTATGAGTCTTCACGGCCTCTCTCAACTCCTGAAGCTTCTGTCTTTCCTGTATTTTTTGCTGAAACTTTCTGTGAATGTCCCCAAACTGTTTCTGTAATAGTAACAGACAGTGACTTTTGTGGTTGTCTATCACACACTTAATGCAAATACACTCTCTTTTATCTGGTTTAGTGTTTAAGAGCTGTACAGATTTAGTTTGCACTCAACTATCTCACAGTTATTGCTGTAAACTGCAGTGAATAAAAACCATAGGTGCGAGCATGATGAACATTCCTAAATTTAGGAGCCATTTACAGTAAATGCATTGGTTTCATGTCTGTGTATTACTAAATGTCATGTGACTAAAGGGAATCAATTGGGGTTAAAGACACCTGTGTTGGTAAGCGTTTTTGGGGGAGGAGTGAGTTAGGGGCACATATTTTTTGTTGACTTAACAAGTCACTCCCACTTTAGAGCCCCCCTCCCATTTAAACCCCAAACGCTCTCTGCTCTCCACAAAACTTAACTGGTGGGTCCAAGGTCACATCATTCTGGAAATGTTTTTATTAGCTTTGTGAGCTACAAATAAGCCAATATTGAGCTATTTATATTAGTTTATTGTACTCCATTGCCTTTTAATTCCTATATCTCTTTTCAACAAATAGTTGAAAACATTCCTATGAGATTGTTACAGTCTGATATTGTTCGATAACAGACAAGAAGATAGATAATGGCTCAGTTTTTATCAACATGCTTCTTTATTTTGATATCAATGCAACTGGTGAGTATTTCTCATTTAAATGTAAAGTGTTTCTTTGACTTCTAGGAAGTCAGTTGTATACTGCTATATCCTGATATAGTGTTCTGATATATAGCATCTTATTTCAATAGGCTGATTCGTCCGGTGTGTTTGAGTTGAAAGTGCATTCTTTCACAAACACTGGCAGTGTGTGTGAACAGTCCAGAGACTGTCAGATTTTTTTCCGTGTTTGCCTGAACTACTCCCTGGATGTCACATTTATTACACTGCTGTGTAATAATGGCACAGTACAGATAGGAACATTTGACGCAGACCAGAGCTTCATCTCCAGCAGTGCGCCAATAACGGTACCTTTTAAATTCAAGTGGCCAGTAAGTATCTCAAGATGAGTCTCTTAAGTATACATTTTTTTAATTGACTTCTTAATGTTTTTATCTATAGTCTCAGATATGCCAACACACCATCCACAGTTCGGTCACTCAGTCTTTTGCACACAAAACTGGAAGGCAGATCCTTGATATAGCTGGCATTATGCAACTTACTGGAATGAAGGCACACAAGTAGTTTTTAGTGCATTAAGCCCTTTACATGTACATTAGGTCATTTAACAGACAATATGAAGTCCTTAATTTAGTACTTAAGTCCTTTTTGAAACAAAGTCCTGTTTACAAGGTACCAGGATAACTGTAATTTTGAGGAAAATAAACTAATAACTGGATTTGTCAAAGTTTGTCTGGTTTGTGACATCAGATCTTTGAAAGATTCTCAGTGTTTTTCTTGAGGGACTAAGTAGTAAGATATTCATGAGCACAACTGAGTGGTTCTTGGCCTGAATACGATGAAATATGGACCAGACCTGCCATGAGCCAAAGGTCTAGCTTCAAGATTTTAGCATTTATACATATGTAAAGGTATCAATGGAAAGGAGGAGGCGAGAACCGGCTTGACAATGTAAATAATGATTTGATATAAAACTTAAACAAAAGACAAACACACACATGATGGACATGTCCGTAAACAATCTCTCTCTCCCACACGATCCTCTGCAGTCGACCCTTATCCCTCACGGAAGCTTGATTAGCCTAATACGGGACCGGGTGTGTAGGATCACGACCCGGCCCCGCCCTCCACCCTGCCACATTCCTCCCTCGTTCTCTCAGGCTGGGGAGCCCCCAGCATGACGTACACCCCCCCCCTTTCCCTGGGGGAGGGCGTGCCCTAAGCCCCGTCTGCCGGCAGGTCATCCCCGTCTACCTGGACGAGGGAGGGGACAAGGGGAGGGAAACAGAAATAATTAAACTGGGGGTACTTCCTGTAACAGTATAGTACCCCCCCAAAAAAACACTGTAAAATTTAAAAGAGAGGGAAAAGGCCAACTCAGAGCGGCAGTGAGGGAGAGCGTGGAGAGAGGTATGAAAAAAAAAACTCTTACTCGTCGGTTCTCCGATACACTGTCACATGGTCCTCAAGCACTCCTCCACCCTCTCAGGCGGATGACAGCCGCTTCTCCCCGGGCAGACCGGAGTCAGACTCATGACCCCCGGCAGTCAGAACGCCCCTCCGTGTTCTCGGCGACTCGTGGGGACACTCCTCCGCCCCTGGCAGCGGCCCTACCTCTCCAGGCGGTCGGGGAACACTTCCCTCCTCCACTTGCGGACGGCGGTCTTGCTCTGACCCCTCCGCGTTTCTGGGGGATGGAAGGGCTCTCCTCCGCCCCTGGCAGTGGCTCCATCGCTCCAGGCGGTCGGGGAGTCCAGTCCCCATTCGCCTCGCAGACGGTGGCCGTTCACAGCGTCCGGGCAGTCGGTCTACTCCCTCCCTGGCAGCGGCGCTCCCCTGGGTGGACGGCAGTGTCGAGGACTCCGCGACGGGCGTCCCTCCTCCTTCCCGGGTTTCGGCACCAGTGTAAAGGAGGAGGCGAGAACCGGCTTGACAATGTAAATAATGATTTAATATAAAACTTAAACAAAAGACAAACACACACATGACGGACATGTCCTTAAACGATCTCTCTCTCCCGCACGATCCGCTGCAGTCGACCCTTATCCCTCACGGAGGCTTGATTAGCCTAATACGGGACCGGGTGTGTAGGATCACGACCCGGCCCCGCCCTCCGCCCTGCCACAACATATTACACGTAACAGACTTCAAATAAATTGCTGTAATTACAGGGAAATATCTCATTGATAATTGAAGCATGGAATGAAGAGTCTTCCTCTGACCAGTCAACAGGTATGTCCCATTATGTTTGCCCCTGCTGTTTCTGTTTTCCAAAATGGAGTTTTAGTACATAAGGATAATCTGTACATTTTATTTTAAGACCAAATTACAGTATAAATAAAATGCTTTTGACTGATTTCAGAGAATTGGTACAGGATGATTAGCCACTTCACCACCAATAAAAGACTGGCTGTGTCCAAGGGATGGTCCCACGATGTGCACCGCGGGGAGAAAAGTGAACTGCGCTATTCATACCGTGTAGTGTGTGATGAGTTCTATCATGGCGATAACTGCTCTGATTTCTGCCGTCCACGTAATGATCCCTTTGCTCACTTCAACTGTGATGCCAATGGCAATAGAGTTTGCTTGGCTGAATGGAAAGGCGAATATTGCGCAGAGCGTAAGTGATCTTTGTACATTAATGCTGATATGTTACTTATATGCTCCATATGTTTATATATTATCTGCATTTTTGAGCAAGAGTATTTAGTACTGAATAGTAGAGTGCCACAGTTAATTACAGTCGTGCTTTTATTCAGCACAAGTGATCTTGCTTTTACACAATTGTCCAACTGACAAGACAATATGAATATATATTGGCCAACTAAATTAATTGTAAACCAATATAGTGAAACATTCTGGTGCTGTTAAATGAAATGTCAACATTCTTGTCAGAAGCCCTAAATTATTAACTATTCTTGATTTTGTATGCATTTTATTCTCATGAACACTACCGGTTGTTTATGTATTGTGCTGTGTAAAGAGCCTAGTGCTCTCAAAGAGATGGGTGTGATTCCTAAGAAGGTTGTGTTATGATGTGCGGCCAATAAACTGTTCTCCTATATCGTTCCTTTTTTTATCAGCTATCTGCTCGTCTGGCTGTAACGAGGATCACGGCTATTGTGAGGCCCCTGGTGAGTGCAAGTGCCGCTTGGGCTGGCAGGGGCCCCTCTGTGATGAGTGTGTCAAACACCCGGAGTGCTTACATGGCACCTGCAGTCAACCTTGGCAGTGCAGTTGCAAGGAGGGATGGGGTGGCCTGTTCTGCGATCGGAATCTGAATGCCTGAATTCTTGGTTAAGCATTGTCCCTGTAATGGGCTTATACAAGGAAGCACATTTTCGAAGTACAAATGATTTCTTTCTCTTTGGACTATGGTTTAATTTGAGTATTTATGGAAAGTAAAAAATTGTCAGAAGAAATGTCTTAATGGTGGTGGTTACATTTTAGTTCATTAGGCCATGGAAATATGGCAACAGACTGCAAGCAGTACTACTAATTAAACACAACAATGTTTAAAATGGATTCATTTTGAATCCAATCAGTTCCTTAAAAGTTAGTCATATAAAATGAGTAACTGCAAATGGAACATCTGGAAAAATAAAGAAATGTTAAGCAATGTGTTAAACTAATATTGTGTTAATTGATAACACCCAACATGTTTATGAATAGTAATATATAAATTAATTTAATATATAACACAAACAAGTTACAATTATTGGTAAGATTATTAATGAGTGAGAGTAATTATCTCATGTATTAACACAGACTTCAAAGTTGAAGAACTTTTGTCAATAAAAGACTTAAACATTACTGTCTAATAATATTAGACCGAGTGAACACACTTTTTTTTATTACTCCAACAAAATTGTTGTATATGCTGCCCTTTTTTTTTGCCCAAACGGTGTACTTGTGTGTCAGTCCTTTTATATGTACAAGCAAATTGCTACATTTTAAACACACAAAAAAGAAAGAAGTAAAATAAATCAAATATTCCCATTTCCTAAACATTCCGGAAACTTAAATTGCTTTGTTAGGCAATTGTGAACTTCATAAGAGGTAACAAACCATAATATATTGTTCTTACATAATCCCACTTTTAAAACAGCAGTTCACATTTGAGGGACAGGACTTCAAGCTCCCAGCTCCAAAAAAACATGTTTCTAAAACACATACGTAAAACCCAAAAATGAAAAGTCTGTACATGTACTCATTCTCATGTTGTTCCAAACCCTATGACTTACATAAAACAATATGTTAGGAAGAATGATAGCCTTAGTCACCATTAACTTTCATTGTATGGAAAAGAAGATGCAAAGAATGTGAATGGTGACAAAGACTAACATGACATCTCCTTTTGTGTTCCGTAGAACAAAAACCGTGAATGCAGGGTTGACGTTGAGATTTTTGGGCTAATTAGCCCCTTAAACTGCATGAGATCCTAGAGATTTAGTAAGTTGGTCAAAACAAGAAAGCTGTAGTTAAACATGAGAACACAATCAAGTCTTAAGACTTCTCTTGATAACAATTCCAGTATTCTTTATACTGCCTTTGGAACAATCTTACAGACACGCCTGTTTTGCACATGTCTTTCAAACACAGAACCAGGAAACTATTTCAGCTCTTCATTTCAGGTAAAACGAAGCTTAAGTGCTGTCAAACTGCTGTATACTTTCTATTTGTGTGTATATTCAGTAAAATGGCAGAAGCCAGTATTTTATTGGCTCAGAACCAGTTCAGCTGTTCAATTTGTCTGGATCTACTGCAGGATGCAGTGTCCATTCCATGTGGACACAGTTACTGTATGAGCTGTATTACAGACTGCTGGAATAAGGATGATGAGAAGGGAGTTTACAGCTGCCCTCAGTGCAGACAGACCTTCACTACAAGACCTGCTTTAAATAAGAATGTGGTGTTCACTGAAATGGTGGAGAAACTGAAGAAGACGAGAATCCAGATTGCTCAACCTGCTCCCAGTTACGCTGGACCTGAAGACGTGGAGTGTGACGTCTGCACTGGGAGAAAATACAAAGCTGTCAAGTTGTGTCTGACATGTCTTGAGTCTTACTGTCAAACTCACTTTGAACATCATGAGGAATTTCACTCCGGTAGAGCGACACAAAGTGACTGATTCCACTCATAGACTCCATCAGATAATCTGCACAAAACATGCTAAACTGCTGGAAATCTACTGTCGAACTGACCAGCAATGTGTTTGTTATCTGTGTACAATGGATGAACATAGAAATCATGACACTGTAGCAGCTGTGGTAGAGAGGACAGAGAAACAGGTATGACCTAAACACAGACACTGGTGTGCTAATGCTAAAACTTTACAGTAATGCATACAGTAAATGTTTACTCGTGCATTTAATAAACTTAAATAATAATATAAATAACAAAATATAGCCACAAGTGGCAATTATCAGAAGCCAAGCGGTCATGTGCCATATTCACTGTAGCACCATATTTGATTTTTTGACGGGGATGAAAAGGAGACTGTGAGGCAAGTTGAACGTCTTGGTTACTGTCGTAACCTTTGTTCCCTAATAGAGGGAACGAGACGTTGTGTCGATGTAGTGACACTAGGGGTCACTCTTGAGAGCCCCGAATACCTCTATTCTTTTGAGAAAAGGCCAATGAGAATTGGCAAGTGGAATTTGCATGCCACGCACTTGGACATACAGGAATGCCCACTCTCATTCAGGTTTCCACTCTCATTCAGGTTTCCACTCTCATTCAGGTTTTGTGCTGTGGAGCCGAGACAATGTCCGGCCATTTCAGCGGCTAGTACAGCATTGTGGCAAGAGGGACACATTGTCTCGTTCCCTCCATCAGGGAATGGAGGTTACGACAGTAACCAAGACGATTCCCTTCTGTCACTAACTCGACGTTGTTTCGATGTAGTGATGCTAGAGTTCCCTATAGAAAAACGCCACAACAGCTGCTGGAATAAGGATGATCAGAAGGGAGTTTACAGCTGCCCTCAGTGCAGACAGACCTTCACTACAAGACCTGCTTTAAATAAGAATGTGGTGTTCACTGAAATGGTGGAGAAACTGAAGAAGACAGTCTCCAGATTGTGTAAGGTCCGTTTCAGAACTTGCAGGTCCAAGATTGGCCGCAACCCACCGCCTTTCTTTGGTACAATGAAGTAAGGGCTGTAGAACCCTTCCCCCATCTTTGCTGGAGGTACAGGCTCTATCGCACCCTTGCGAAGAAGGGTCGTGATCTCCGCACGCAGGGTGGCGGCTTTCTCGCCCTGCACTCAAGTGAAGTGGACAACACTGAAACGGAGGCTGGCGCATGGCGAACTGAATCGCGTTGAGTAGATATTGATCAATGAATCAAATTGCATTCTGCCAATTACGTTTTATCGCTAATATCTTTGTGAAAATTTGACGTATCAAAATGATTTTGATAACTTTGTGTCAAGAGGGTCTGTAGATGATGTATACCGATTTTCGTGTAAATCGAACAAACGGCCAAGGAGGAGTTCGGGAAGATATTTTTTCTCAGAAGGATCGAAATAGCGGAAATATACAGTGAGGAAAATAAGTATTTCAACACCCTGCTATTTTGCAAGTTCTCCCACTTGGAAATCATGGAGGGGTCTGAAATTGCCATCGTAGGTGCATGTCCACTGTGAGAGACATAATATAAAAAAAAATCCAGAAATCACAATGTATGATTTTTTAACTATTTATTTGTATGATACAGCTGCAAATAAGTATTTGAACACCTGTCTATCAGCTAGAATTCTGACCCTCAAAGACCTGTTAGTCTGCCTTTAAAATGTCCACCTCCACTCCATTTATTATCCTAAATTAGATGCACCTCTTTGAGGTCGTTAGCTGCATAAAGACACCTGTCCACCCCATACAATCAGTAAGAATCCAACTACTAACATGGCCAAGACCAAAGAGCTGTCCAAAGACACTAGAGACAAAATTGTACACCTCCACGAGGCTGGAAAGGGCTACGGGGAAATTGCCAAGCAGCTTGGTGAAAAAAGGTCCACTGTTGGAGCAATCATTAGAAAATGGAAGAAGCTAAACATGACTGTCAATCTCCCTCGGACTGGGGCTCCATGCAAGATCTCACCTCGTGGGGTCTCAATGATCCTAAGAAAGGTGAGAAATCAGCCCAGAACTACACGGGAGGAGCTGGTCAATGACCTGAAAAGAGCTGGGACCACCGTTTCCAAGGTTACTGTTGGTAATACACTAAGACGTCATGGTTTGAAATCATGCATGGCACGGAAGGTTCCTCTGCTTAAACCAGCACATGTCAAGGCCCGTCTTAAGTTTGCCAATGACCATTTGGATGATCCAGAGGAGTCATGGGAGAAAGTCATGAGGTCAGATGAGACCAAAATAGAACTTTTTGGTCATAATTCCACTAACCGTGTTTGGAGGAAGAAGAATGATGAGTACCATCCCAAGAACACCATCCCTACTGTGAAGCATGGGGGTGGTAGCATCATGCTTTGGGGGTGTTTTTCTGCACATGGGACAGGGCTGACTGCACTGTATTAAGGAGAGGATGACTGGGGCCATGTATTGCGAGATTTTGGGGAACAACCTCCTTCCCTCAGTTAGAGCATTGAAGATGGGTCGAGGCTGGGTCTTCCAACATGACAATGACCGAAGCACACAGCCAGGATAACCAAGGAGTGGCTCTGTAAGAAGCATATCAAGGTTCTGGCGTGGCCTAGCCAGTCTCCAGACCTAAACCCAATAGAGAATCTTTGGAGGGAGCTCAAACTCCGTGTTTCTCAGCGACAGCCCAGAAACCTGACTGATCTAGAGAAGATCTGTGTGGAGGAGTGGGCCAAAATCCCTCCTGCAGTGTGTGCAAACCTGGTGAAAAACTACAGGAAACGTTTAATTGCAAACAAAGGCTACTGTACCAAATATTAACATTGATTTTCTCAGGTGTTCAAATACTTATTTGCAGCTGTATCATACAAATAAATAGTTAAAAAATCATACATTGTGATTTCTGGATTTTTTTTTTTTAGATTATGTCTCTCACAGTGGACATGCACCTACAATGACAGTTTCATACCCCTCCATGATTTCTAAGTGGGAGAACTTGCAAAATAGCAGGGTGTTCAAATACTTATTTTCCTCACTGTATATATATTTTTATTCTAGCCCTTACGGTTGCTGAGATATTAGCGAAAATACAACAATACTTCTTATAGCACCACCTAGTGTGTACAGACACCTGAGTATTTGGGGAGATTTGGGACCATCATGCCACATTTGGTGTCTCTAGGGCTTACGGTTATGCTGCCCATACACTTATAGGGCAGAAAAAGAATAATAATAAACAAGACAATCTTATCAAATGCAAAAGGGTTCCAGCAACTTTGGTGCTTGCCCCCCTAAATATATAAACAATTCCTCTGAGGAACAGATCCAGCTGTACAGGTTGTGATTTAAAATGACTATGATATAAAAATAAACTTCGCTATAAACAGTAACAATGTTTTTAAAGTGCACTAAGTAATTTTTGACAAGCACATTAGTGCTCTTGGACTGTTTAAAAGTTATATAATTTTCATACAGAGGATTTTGGGGGAGACACAGAGAACATTCCAGCAGAGAATCCAGCAGAGAGAAAAGGAGCTTCAGGAGCTGAAAGAGGCTATGAAGATTCACTAGGTGAGTTTGAGAAGAACAACTGAAAGAGCTGATTCAGACTGTTTTAACTCTCTTCATTCAGTCATTGAGGAGTCCAGTGCTGAGTGAATGGACTGATAGTAATGTTTCTCTCTATATGTGTAACAGCACTCTGCACAGGCAGCAGTGGAGGACAACAAGAGGATCTTTACTGAAATGATCCGCTCTATTGAGAGAAGATGCTCTGAGGTGACACAGCTGATCAGAGATCAGGAAAAGGCTGCAGTGAGTCGAGCTGAAGGACTCTTGGAGCGACTGGAACAGGAGATTGATGATCTGAAGAGGAGAGACACTGAGCTGGAGCAGCTTTCACACACAGATGATCACATTTATTTCCTCCAGGTAATAGAGAACTATGTGACAGGAATGTCTGTATGAGTGGTCATTAACAGTAGTAATGTCACTAGTGGACATTGTTTCCTAATTTTAGTTTCATTGTTTCCTTATAATAGTACACATTTTCTGAAACCATACGATGGTTTTGTGTCAGGAACAGGTCAAATATGTATGTTTTTTGTATAAAGCCACAGCTCTGAAATTTGGTTCACACTTTTGCATGTTCAAAATAGATGCATTCATGATACACGTGAACATTTTCAATGAATGATGACAACTTAAATAGTTCATTATGGTTTATTTAATAATAATGGTATTAGTTATGTTATTTACTGTATAATCATTATTAATAATGATGCAGCGATTGTAGAATCACAACAAATGCTGTAAAAGTGCCTGATCAGGGCCTCTTTTACCAATAACGATTGATCTTAGCGTTTAAGAAAGTTTCCTACAAGAGATTATACGAACGTTTGTAATTTTTTTAAGTGCATTTCCCAAAAGGTGTCAGAGAGGAAGAAGAGATGAGGATAATGCACCAATATACTGTACGGATTTTCATGCATGGCAGCATGTTACTGACTTTTTTTCTCTCTGACTGTCATTTTTGCAGTTCTCTGCAACAATCATGCCTCCATTATGTTGTTACCAACTAGTCCACAGATAACTTTAATTGTTTACTTATTAATTAATCTGTTCATCCTATATTGACTAACCATTTTGTGCATTTATTATTATTATTATTAGTCTTGTCGGTTAAAATGAATAATAAAATAAAACACATGTATACTGATATTAAAATAGCATAAAGTGTAGCTATAAGTATTTCAATTGTATTAAGTGTAATTTTATTGAAATGTTTTGTTATTGATGATTTTCTGTAGAGTTTCAAGTCTTTATCTGCACCTCCTGAATCTACAAATGTACCCAGCATTACTGTCAGTTCTCTCCTCACTTTTGATGATGTGAGGAAATCTCTCTCTCAACTGAAAGACAAACTGGAGGATTTCTGCAGAGAAGAGAGTGAAAAGATATCCGGTAAAGGTAAAGCAGACATTTATTTACTTTCAGAGAGGAGTTCGACATAAGCATAGTTGAAATGATTACACACACATACACACACACACACAAACACACACACACACACACTAATTATGTCTGTTTATTTCCATAGTAACATACATTGAGATTATTTCCAATGAACCCAAGACCAGAGAGGAGTTCCTGCAGTGTAAGTTACTGTGAAAACACACAACAAACAACACAGACAAGCAGCAAAGTACCCAAAATACATTTTAGTGTAAATATGGATATAGTTTTTAGTCAAACTCAAGGTTTCATTCATAGTAACAAATAAAATCCAATTATAGATTATAGAAATAACATATTCCTATGAAAAGTTATTGTATTCTGTAGTGTTTATTTTGTGTGATTTGTAACATTTATTTTCCAGATTCTCATCAGTTCAAACTGGATTCAAACACAATGCACAAAAATCTCTGTCTGTCTGAGGGGAACAGAGTGGTTACTAACACTGTCCTACAGCAGTATCCTGATCATCCAGACAGATTTAATCATTGGTGTCAGGTGTTGTGTAGAGAGAGTGCATGTGGACGCTGTTATTGGGAGCTTGACTGGAATGGTACAGTGGGTATATCAGTGTCATATAAGAGTATCAGCAGGAAGGGAGGAGGTAAAGAGTGTAAATTTGGATGTAATGATCAGTCCTGGAGGCTACTTTGCTCTTCCTACATGTGCTCATTTAGGCACAATAACAAATTTATTGAACTCCCGGTAGTGTCCAGATCCTCTAGAATAGGAGTGTATGTGGATCACAGTGCAGGAATTCTGTCTTTCTACAGCGTCTCTGACACAATGACCCTCATCCACAGAGAACAGACCACATTCACTCAGCCACTCTATCCTGGGTTTTGGGTTTGTAAGTCAACAGTGAAACTGTGTCATCAATAAATCATGTACTCTCTCTTAGAAAAAATCATAAAAAGAATGTTAAATAAAGTACTGTAGGACCACCTGTGGTTTCACTGTGTGACAGCTGACCAGCTTTTAGGCATTGCGTTCAGTAAAGGAAATTGATGCTTTGGTTTAATAGCTCTTGTGCAGCAAACATGCTCAAATGAGTAAAATGTCAACCTCAGCGGAGGATTTGACACGTACGTTCAGATTTGGGTTTTTTTGGGGTGTTGTCCTGCTTAAGCAACTTTTCTGAAGTTTTGTGTTAAAGGCATAGTTCACACAAAAATGAACACATTCTGTCACATTTACTCATCCTAAAGTTGTTTTAAACCTGCATTACTTTTTTCTCTCCCATGGAACACAAATGGAAATGGCCTCAGTCACCGTTCACTTGTATTGTATGGGGAAAAAATGGAATGAAACTGGATAGTGACCAAGGGTTACATTCTGCCTAACATCCCTTTTGGGGTTTGAAATGACATTTAGAGTGAGTAAATGATGACAGAATTTTCAGTTTTGGGTGAACCATCCCTTTAACTGGACATTTTTAGCTCTGAGTCTGTTTGAAGGCCTTGTATAATTGTATTGTTTTAACAATTAAACTCAGATGGATTATCAGCTGAATGTGCCTTATTTCAGGCTTAGATATTTACCGTTTGTAACTTGATTTACACTATGAGGTGTTACGGCACTATGAGAAATGAACTCATATACCTACTATCTATTACGTTTTTGAAGGTGTTTTATCTATTCATAAACAAAAATGGATTTCCCACAGAAGAAATTATGAAGAGTGGGGCAACCAGGGCCGGATACACAGGCAATGCTGAGTTTTTTCTAAATGTGATGGCTTGAAATTTTAGCAATAAAACAGCTGTGTCATTTCTGCAAGCATAATTTGTCAAGTCAATTTTATTTGTATAGTGCCTTTCACAACACACATCATTTCAAAGTAGCTTTACAGAAGATCAGGCATTAACAGATGATACAACTGTAATGTCTCTAATGTCGACGAGTCATCATTGTGTAATTACATAAAATACGATTCTGAATTGTGTTTAAAAATAAGTAATTAAATAATAATTGTATTTATAACCCCAGTGAGCAAGCTGAAGGCGACTGTGGCAAGGAACACAAAACTCCATAAGATGTTGGTTAATGGAGAAACCAGACTCACTTTGAGGGCCAGTTCCCCTCTGACTAACATCATGAATATAATGCCAATATTACTTATGTATAGCGCAAGTCAAGTGCAATTTGTAAGCTAGACTATTACTACAATTCTTAAATGATCCTAAGAAAATGTCTCAATGTTTTATAATCTTTTATTATTCATAATTTGATCTCAGTATTATACATGTGACCCTGTGACCTCTCTCTGTATTTAATCTATAAATATTGTTGCTGTTCTTTATTTGGTCTGACATCGAGGGATGTTTCTTGAAATTTTACAGTACAATTACAGATTCGAAAATGAATACATAAAAAAAACTTCTAGCATGTACAATTGATATTTGTAGACATGGTCTTGATTTGACATCAATAAAGTGTTAAAATGTCAATTTTAATTAGTGGTGCTTGCAAAGCATCACTATTGTAATCTCACATACTTATTTTTCTTATTAGTGGTGCTTGCAAAGCATCACTATTGTAATCTCACATACTTATTAGTGGTGCTTGCAAAGCATCACTATTGTAATCTCACATACTTATTATTAGTGGTGCTTGCAAAGCATCACTATTGTAATCTCACATACTTATTTTTCTTATTAGTGGTGCTTGCAAAGCATCACTATTGTAATCTCACATACTTATTAGTGGTGCTTGCAAAGCATCACTATTGTAATCTCACATACTTATTATACTTTTTATTTTTAGTGGTGCTTGCAAAGCATCACTATTGTAATCTCACATACTTATTTTTATTTTTATACTTTTTATTATTCTATCTCCAGTACAAAACTTCGGCACCTAACTCGTCCCGCTACCGTTTGGCGTAGACCCACGAATGAGGTGTCAAATCGAGCGACCTATTGAGGACACGTGTGCTATGACTTTTATAAGCGATCGGAGTACGGTAATTGCCCCAGGGGCAAAAAAGCGGCCGAAAAATCCCATAGACTTAACATTGCGACAAACTTTGACGCGTCACAGCTCGAGCGAGGATTTCGAGAAAGCGTGTGATTTGCCACATTTGAAGAGGCTGGCAGGCTCTGTAAGAGCATACCTCAAAATGGGGTAAAAGTTGCACCCCTGGGGGGCAGGAGCTGCCCAAAAATGCCCCAATTGACTTACAATGGTGTAGGGCCGGCCCATGAAATGAAATGGCATTGGGATTTGTATTCAACATAGCTCTGGATCACAGTGTCATAGAGACAATGGGGCGGGCTCATTTTACTCAGACGACCAATCAGTATCTCAGGATCATTTTGAATCTATCAAGCCACGCCCTAGCAACAATTTAGAGCACCTTAGCAACAAGTCCCATAGACTTCTAATGAAAGACATCAAAGGGATATCTCCGGATAGAAGTTTCATAGAAACACAAGGGTGGTCTCGCTTTCACTCGGGGCAGCAAACAGCCAATCATGAATCACCTCAACACTTCCTAGCCCCTCCCTAGCAACCATTGTCGAGCACCTTAGCAACCAAAATCCATAGAGGATATCTTCCATTCTGAATGTCACAGAGGCATGGGAGTTGGTTTATATCATTCATACTGACAAGCAGCCGTTGGAGATTAATGATTGGCAGCTGCCAAGCCACTCCCTAGCAACTAAACAGAGTACCCTAGCAACCCTTTAGCAGTAACTATATCTCTGCACCAGAAAATCAGAGAAACTTCTGGGTTGATTTATTTCAATCAGGATGGCAAAGAGACTTCATTAGTATCACTAAGGTAACTGCCTAGCAACCAGATGGGGTTACCCTAGCAACCGAGTAACAAATCACATATCTCTGCATCAGAAAAGCGTAGAGACTTCCGGGTTGACTTATTTCAATCAGGATGGCAAGGACACTTGATTACTATCACTATGATTACTGCCTAGCAACCAGATGGGGTTACCCTAGCAACCGAGTAACAAATCACATATCTCTGCACCAGAAAATAGTACTGACTTCGGGTTGATTTATTTCACTCAGGATGGCAAGGACACTTCATTACTATCACTATGGTAACTGCCTAGCAACCAGATGGGGTTACCCTAGCAACCGAGTAACAAATCACATATCTCTGCATCAGAAAAGCGTAGAGACTTCGGGTTGACTTATTTCAATCAGGATGGAAAGGAGACTTCATTAGTATCACTATGGTAACTGCCTAGCAACCAGATGGGCTTACCCTAGCAACCGAGTAACAAATCACATATCTCTGCATCACAAAAACATAGAGACTTCGGGTTGACTTATTTCAATCAGGATGGCAAGGACACTTGATTAGTATCACTATGGTAACTGCCTAGCAACCACATGGGGTTACCCTAGCAACCGAGTAACAAATCACATATCTCTGCACCAGAAAACAGTACAGATTTTTGGGTTGACTTATTTCACTCAGGATGGAAAGGAGCCATGTATTGTATTACCTTGCTAACTGCATAGCAACCACATGGGCTTACCCTAGCAACCTAGTAACAAATCACATATTTCTGCACCAGAAAATTATACAGACTTCTGGGTTGATTTATTTATGACCACAATTTCTGTTCTTTTCAAGCAGGCTATTTGATCGAGTTTTGCCACGGCAAGCACCACTCACATTTTCTTCAGGAAATGTACCTATCTAGTTATTTTTATTATATCTCTTAACAAAACTTCGGCACCTAACTCGTCCCGCACCGTTTGGCGTAGACCCACGAATGAGGTATCAAATCGAGCGGCCTATTGAGGACACGTGTGCTATGACTTTTATAAGCGATCGAGGTGCGGTATTTGCCCCAGGGGCAAAAAGCGGCCAAAAATCCCATAGACTTAACATTGAGACAAACTTTGGCGTCACAGCTCCAAGCGAGGATTTCAGTAGAAATGTGTGATTTGCCACATTTGAAGAGGCTGGCAGGCTCTGTAAGAGCATACCTCAATATGGGGTAAAAGTTGCACCCCTGGGGGCAGGAGCTGCCCAAAAATGCCCCAATTGACTTATAATGGTGTAGGACGGCCCATGAAATGAAAAGGCATAGGGATTTGTATTGAACATAGCTCTGGATCACAGTGTCATAGAGACGAGGGGGTGGGCTCATTTTACTCAGGCGACCAATCAGTCTCTCAGGATCATTGTGAAGCTATCAAGCCACGCCCTAGCAACCATTAAGAGCACCTTAGCAACAAGTCCCATAGACTTCTATTCAAACATATCAAAGGGATATCTCCGGATAGAAGTGTCATAGAAACACAAGGGTGGTCTCGTTTGACTCGGGACAGCAAACAGCCAATCATGCATCAAATCAACACTTCCTAGCCCCTCCCTAGCAACCATTGTCGAGCACCTTAACAACCAAAATCCATAGAGGGATATCTTCCATTCTGAATGTCACAGAGGCATGGGAGTTGGTTTATATCATTCATACTGACAAGCAGCCTTTGGAGATTCATGATTGGCAGCTGCCAAGCTACTCCCTAGCAACTACACAGAGTACCCTAGCAACCGTTTAGCAGTAACTATATCTCTGCACCAGAAAATCAGAGAGACTTCTGGGTTGATTTATTTCAATCAGGATGGCAAGGAGACTTGATTAGTATCACTATGGTAACTGCCTAGCAACCAGATGGGGTTACCCTAGCAACCGAGTAACAAATCACATATCTCTGCATCAGAAAAGCGTAGAGACTTCGGGTTGACTTATTTCAATCAGGATGGAAAGGACACTTCATTAGTATCACTATGGTAACTTCCTAGCAACCAGATGGGCTTACCCTAGCAACCGAGTAACAAATCACATATCTCTGCATCACAAAAACATAGAGACTTCCGGGTTGACTTATTTCAATCAGGCTGGCAAGGACACTTCATTAGTATCACTATGGTAACTGCCTAGCAACCAGATGGGGTTACCCTAGCAACCGAGTAACAAATCACATATCTCAGCACCACAAAATAGTACAGACCTCTGGGTTGATTTATTTCATTCAGGATGGCAAGGACACTTTATTACTATCACTATGGTAACTGCCTAGCAACCAGATGGGGTTACCCTAGCAACCAAGTAACAAATCACATATCTCTGCACCAGAAAATATCACAGACCTCTGGGTTGATTTATTTCACTCAGGATGGCAAGGACACTTGATTACTATCACTATGGTAACTGCCTGGCAACCACATGGGGTTACCCTAGCAACCGAGTAACAAATCACATATCTCTGCACTAGAAAACAGTAGAGACTTCGGGTTGACTTATTTTACTCAGGATGGCAAGGAGACTTCATTAGTATCACTATGGTAACTGCCTAGCAACCATATGGGGTTACCCTAGCAACCAAGTAACAAATCACATATCTCTGCATCAGAAAAGCGTAGATACTTCTGGGTTGGTTTATTTCAATCAGGATGGCAAAGACACTTGATTATGATCACTATGGTAACTGCCTAGCAACAAGGAGGGGTTACCCTAGCAACCGAGTAACAAATCACATATCTCTGCACCAGAAAATTGAAGAGAATTCTGGGTTGATTTATTTTAATCAGGATGGCCACGAGACTTGATTAGTATCACTATGGTAACTGCCTAGAAACCAGATGGGGTTAACCTAGCAACCGAGTAACAAATCACATATCTTTCCACCAGAAATTTGTAGAGATTTCGGGTTGACTTATTTCACTCAGGATGGCAAGGAGACTTCATTACTATCACTATGGTAACTGCCTAGCAACCACATGGGGTTACCCTAGCAACCAAGTAACAAATCACATATCTCTGCATCAGAAAAGCGTACAGACTTCTGGGTTGGTTTATTTCACTCAGGATGGCAAGGAGACCTGATTACTATCACTATGGTAACTGCCTAGCAACCAGATGGGGTTACCCTAGCAACCGAGTAACAAATCACATATCTCTGCACTACAAAACAGTAGAGACTTCGGGTTGACTTATTTTACTCAGGATGGCAAGGACACTTGATTAGTATCACTATGGTAACTGCCTAGCAACCACATGGGGTTACCCTAGCAACCGAGTAAGAAATCACATATCTCTGCACCAGAAAACACTACAGACTTCGGGTTGACTTATTTCACTCAGGATGGAAAGGAGCCATGTGTTGTATTACCTTGGTAACTGCATAGCAACCACTTGGGCTTACCCTAGCAACCGAGTAACAAATCACATATTTCTGCACCAGAAAATCGTACAGACTTCTGGTTTGATTTATTTATGACCATAATTTTTGTTCTTTTCAAGTTATAGCATGCTGTTTCACGAGTTTTGCCACGACAAGCACCACTCACATTTTCTTCAGGAAATGTACCTATCTAGTTTTTATTTTTATTTTTATTTTTATATCTCTTAACAAAACTTCGGCACCTAACTCGTCCCGCACCGTTTGGCGTACACCCACGAATGAGGTGTCAAATCGAGCGACCTATTGAGGACACGTGTGCTATGACTTTTATAAGCGATCGAGTGCGGTATTTGCCCCAGGGGCAAAAAAGCGGCCGAAAAATCACATAGACTTAACATTGAGACAAACTTTGGCGTCCACAGCTCCAAGCGAGGATTTCAGTAGAAGCGTGTGATTTGCCACATTTGAAGAGGCTGGCAGGCTCTGTAAGAGCATACCTCAATATGGGGTAAAAGTTGCACCCCTGGGGGCAGGAGCTGCCCAAAAATGCCCCAATTGACTTATAATGGTGTAGGACGGCCCATGAAATGAAAAGGCATAGGGATTTGTATTGAACATAGCTCTGGATCACAGTGTCATAGAGACAAGGGGGTGGGCTCAATTTACTCAGACGACCAATTAGTCTCTCAGGATCATTGTGAAGCTATCAAGCCACGCCCTAGCAACCATTAAGAGCACCTTAGCAACAAGTCCCATAGACTTCTATTGAAACATATCAAAGGGATATCTCCGGATAGAAGTGTCATAGAAACACAAGGGTGGTCTCGTTTGACTCGGGACAGCAAACAGCCAATCATGCATCAAATCAACACTTCCTAGCCCCTCCCTAGCAACCATTGTCGACCACCTTAACAACCAAAATCCATAGAGGGATATCTTCCATTCTGAATGTCACAGAGGCATGGGAGTTGGTTTATATCATTCATACTGACAAGCAGCCTTTGGAGATTCATGATTGGCAGCTGCCAAGCCACTCCTAGCAACTAAACAGAGTACCCTAGCAACCGTTCAGCAGTAACTATATCTCTGCACCAGAAAATCAGAGAGACTTCTGGGTTGATTTATTTCAATCAGGATGGCAAGGAGACTTGATTAGTATCACTATGGTAACTGCCTAGCAACCAGATGGGGTTACCCTAGCAGCAGTAACAAATCACATATCTCTGCATCAGAAAAGCGTAGAGACTTCGGGTTGACTTATTTCAATCAGGATGGAAAGGACACTTCATTAGTATCACTATGGTAACTGCCTAGCAACCAGATGGGCTTACCCTAGCAACCGAGTAACAAATCACATATCTCTGCATCACAAAAACATAGAGACTTCGGGTTGACTTATTTCAATCAGGCTGGCAAGGACACTTGATTAGTATCACTATGGTAACTGCCTAGCAACCAGATGGGGTTACCCTAGCAACCGAGTAACAAATCACATATCTCTGCACCACAAAATAGTACAGACCTCTGGGTTGATTTATTTCATTCAGGATGGCAAGGACACTTTATTACTATCACTATGGTAACTGCCTAGCAACCAGATGGGGTTACCCTAGCAACCAAGTAACAAATCACATATCTCTGCACCAGAAAATATCACAGACCTCTGGGTTCATTTATTTCACTCAGGATGGCAAGGACACTTGATTACTATCACTATGGTAACTGCCTAGCAACCAGATGGGGTTACCCTAGCAACCGAGTAACAAATCACATATCTCTGCACTACAAAACAGTAGAGACTTCCGGGTTGACTTATTTTACTCAGGATGGCAAGGAGACTTCATTAGTATCACTATGGTAACTGCCTAGCAACCATATGGGGTTACCCTAGCAACCAAGTAACAAATCACATATCTCTGCATCAGAAAAATATAGATACTTCTGGGTTGGTTTATTTCAATCAGGATGGCAAAGACACTTGATTATGATCACTATGGTAACTGCATAGCAACAAGGAGGGGTTACCCTAGCAACCGAGTAACAAATCACATATCTCTGCACCAGAAAATTGAAGAGAATTCTGGGTTGATTTATTTTAATCAGGATGGCCAGGAGACTTGATTAGTATCACTATGGTAACTGCCTAGAAACCAGATGGGGTTAACCTAGCAACCGAGTAACAAATCACATATCTTTCCACCAGAAATTTGTAGAGATTTCGGGTTGACTTATTTCACTCAGGATGGCAAGGAGACTTCATTACTATCACTATGGTAACTGCCTAGCAACCATATGGGGTTACCCTAGCAACCAAGTAACAAATCACATATCTCTGCATCAGAAAAGCGTACAGACTTCTGGGTTGGTTTATTTCACTCAGGATGGCAAGGAGACCTGATTACTATCACTATGGTAACTGCCTAGCAACCAGATGGGGTTACCCTAGCAACCGAGTAACAAATCACATATCTCTGCACTACAAAACAGTACAGACTTCGGGTTGACTTATTTTACTCAGGATGGCAAGGACACTTCATTAGTATCACTATGGTAACTGCCTAGCAACCATATGGGGTTACCCTAGCAACCAAGTAACAAATCACATATCTCTGCATCAGAAAAGCGTAGATACTTCTGGGTTGGTTTATTTCAATCAGGATGGCAAAAACACTTGATTATGATCACTATGGTAACTGCCTAGCAACAAGGAGGGGTTACCCTAGCAGCCGAGTAACAAATCACATATCTCTGCACCAGAAAATTGAAGAGAATTCTGGGTTGATTTATTTTAATCAGGATGGCCAGGAGACTTGATTAGTATCACTATGGTAACTGCCTAGCAACCAGATGGGCTTACCCTAGCAACAGAGTAACAAATCACATATCTCTGCATCACAAAAACATACAGACTTCGGTTTGACTTATTTCAATCAGGATGGCAAGGACACTTGATTAGTATCACTATGGTGACTGCCTAGCAACCACATGGGGTTACCCTAGCAACCTACTAACAAATCACATATTTCTGCACCAGAACATTATACAGACTTCTGGGTTGATTTATTTATGACCACAATTTCTGTTCTTTTCAAGCAGGCTATTTGTCGAGTTTTGCCACAGCAAGCACCACTCACATTTTCTTCAGGAAATGTACCTATCTAGT
>NW_026266710.1:0-24111 GCF_025860055.1 Xyrauchen texanus | reverse complement strand
AAAGACAGATAGACAGACAGACAGATAGATAGATAAGACAGACAGACACAAAGACAGACTGACAGACAGATAGATAGAAAGAAAAGACAGACATATAGATAGACATATAGATAGACAGAAAGATAGACAGATAGATAGATAGATAGATAGATAGATAGATAGATAGATAGATAGATAGATAGATAGATAGATAGATAGATAGATAGATAGATAGATAGATAGATAGATAGGATACATACATACATACATACATACATAGACAGACAGATAGACAGACAGACAGATAGATAGACAAAGAGACAGACAGTGAATAGATAGATAGACAGAGAGTGGAGAGAGACAAAAAGTGGTGTAACATGTGCTCTCTTAGGTTCATTAAAGACCAGAAGTGCTGCTGCATTCTGGATCATTTGGAGAGGTCTAATAGCACATGCAGGAAGGCCTGCAATGAGAGCGTTACAGTAGTCCAGTCTAGTTATGACAAGGCGACTGAGCGAGCAGTTGTGTGGCATGTACAGAGAGGAAGGATCTTATCTTCCTGATATTGTCGAGTGTAAATCTACATGATCTTGCAGTCTTTGAAATGTGGTCAGTGAAATTTAGCTCATCATCAATGGTTACCCCTAGATTTCTGACCGTTTTGGAAGGTGAAACTGTAGTTGGACCCAGCTGCACGGTGATGTTGTGTTCAACAGCAGGGTTGGCTGGAAAGACAAGGAGTTCGGTCTTGGCTGAGTTGAGTTGAATGTGGTGTTCCTTCATCCAGGCTGAGATGTCTGCCAGACAGGCAGCGATTCGAGCAGTCACTGTGGTGTCGTTGGGCTGGAAAGACAAGTAGAGTTAGCGTGTCATCAGCATAGCTGATAGATAGATAGATAGATAGATAGATAGATAGATAGATAGATAGATAGATAGATAGATAGATAGATAGATAGACAGACAGACAGACAGACAGACAGATAGATAGATAGATAGACAGACAAAGAGACAGACAGACAGACAGACAGATAGATAGATAGATAGATAGATAGATAGATAGACAGACAGACAGACAGACAGACAGACAGACAGACAGACAGACAGATAGATAGACAGACAGACAGACAGACAGACAGACAGACAGACAGACAGACAGACAGACAGACAGACAGACAGA
Organism: Xyrauchen texanus; assembly: GCF_025860055.1. Lineage (NCBI taxonomy): Eukaryota > Metazoa > Chordata > Actinopteri > Cypriniformes > Catostomidae > Xyrauchen > Xyrauchen texanus. The sequence continues at coordinate 22,955 of NW_026266710.1, read as the reverse complement.
CAGACAGACAGACAGATAGATAGATAGACAGACAAAGAGACAGACAGACAGATACAGACAGACAGATAGATAGATAGATAGATAGATAGATAGATAGATAGATAGATAGATAGATAGATAGATAGATAGATAGATAGACAGATAAAGAGATAGATAGATAGATAGATAGATAGATAGATAGATAGATAGATAGATAGATAAGACAGACAAGAGACAGACAGACAGAGAGATATTTAGGTAGATAGAAAGATAGATTTACTGACTTGCAGATACAAATATATACACACATATACACATAGTGAATTTATTTTGATTAGTTATTTTTATATTTGTTAAACTAAATGTAATTATAGATTAAGGTGTAGTTCTTTTTACACAGCCTCTGCTTTGGCAATACTGTATCGTTTATATTCATGCCAATAAAGACCCTTTGAATTGTATTGAATTGAATAGTGGACATATTGAAAACTGCACTGTGCAAAACTGCTAAAAAGTGGATATTTTAACAGAGAATCACAGACAGTTTCAATGCTGAACCTTTAGGGGCGTCCACGTGTTTTTAAACATGCAGATTTTATAAATATCTATATGGCCAGTTAAATGGACAGCCTTTGCGGTCTCTCATCCGTGTCTAGAAAAGCACTTCATAAATTAAATGAATTATTACTATTATTAATGTTATTATTAGTAGTATTATAGTTTTCTTGTTATTATCCTTATAAGTCCATCAATACAATTTTCTCGTGTTATTGTATAATTCCACCTGAATTATTCACTTTAATACTGTGCTTGCAAAATTTAGAATGACATTAAAAATCATTTCTGCAACAGTACATCTCAGATGTAAAAACTCTTTATCATTTGTGAGCACTTTTCCATAGACTCACATTGTATACCAGTGGGGAAAACAATAAAGGGCCAAGGAGTACGCTTTTAGGCAGCTGTGTTGGCTACTGAACGAGCGATCGTTCCCAAACTTTGCACACACAATCGGGGTCTTTCCACGAGAAACATATTACACTTTTGTGTGCCCAGGCCCATGGGAACCCGTTTTATTACAGTAATAATATGCTTAATATAGTCTGATTCTATTAAGCCTCTGTTAAATGATTACATTTAAGGTCGCCGCGTTGGCTACGAACGAGCGATCATTCCCAAACTTTGCACACACAATCGGGGTCTTCCCACGAGAAACATATTACACTTTTGTGTGCCCAGCCCCATGGGAACCCGTTTTATTACAGTCAAAATATGCTTAATATAGGCGGCATGCTTAATATGGAGTGGTGGTGGCGTAGTGGACTAAAGCACATCACTTGTAATCAGAAGGTCACTGGTCCGATCCCCATAGCCACCACCATTGTGTCCTTGAGCAAGACACTTAATCCAAGTTGCTCCGGGGGAATTGTCCCTGTAAAATCTGGTTGTGGTTCGAAAAATCACAAATCCGATCATTTACTCGGTTTGTGGCCCTTTACAGTATATAACTCGTATATGCAACTTAAATGTCTGCCCTTAGCCACTGCCTGGTAATATTTCAGATTTCACTCACCAGTTCAGCACGTTCAGCGTCCTTTCACAGCGTGTTTATAGTAAAAGTTTGGTTTGCCTTAATGTGTGTCCAAAGATAAGATCCATGTATCATCTTTATTACCCTCTTTGGTCTTTACAGGTAGATATCGATAAAAAAAAAGAAAGATAAAATTAGATTTTAAATTAGAAACTTCTAGATAAAATTAGTATACATTTACTATAGTAATTAATACTCTGACACTAATTTGGGCAAAGCGCACTAATGACTTCTTTAAGACTTGAAGCTAAAAGTTGACGATTTGTAAATTGACTTGGACTTGACTTGGGACTTGACTGCCTTGACTTGGGACTTGACTGCCTTGACTTGGGACTTGACTGCCTTGACTTGGGACTTCACTCGGGACTTTAATGCAATGACTTGAGACTTACTTGTGACTTGGAAAACAATGACTTGGTCCCACCTCTGCAAGTTGGACACGTGGAGAGTTGCAATGTCAAGTCACTTTTTCTGGTTGACTGTAACTTCTATATTATGTCTTTGACGGGCATAAAAAACAAAAAATCATTGAAAAGTCAAAAAATGCTTTCATTGTTCAACCTTATATTATTTTTATTATTTATTATTATTTTTTTGGCTATTCATGTTCTGCAATTTTGGACACAATTTAATGTAAGACCTTGGCATGATTATTAATAAAAAATAAATTAAATAAAAAAAAAAAAAAGTTATCTTTAAGGAAATCTGAATTGATGTGTTGTTATTGTAATCGATGACTCAGCTGAGTGAACCGTGAATGGGCTTTATTGGATTTCATGAGATTTCATTTCAAAGGGCAAAACGCCCCTAACAAGTGTGTCATCTCATTATCGTGGGCAAGATTCGATGCCGCTTTTATTCTTAAAAGTTTTTCAAGTCCTTCGGTTATTTTCTGATGCATTTGTTTTTGGAACAATTTCTTTAATAGGCTATATTTACTGGACTCAAGTCTGCTCTGCTCGCAACACAATAATCTCCTCCTCACAAGCATGCCCCGATAAGTTTCATGAAATGATAATAATAATAAAGGATTGAGTTTATCCCACCCAACAATTCCTACAAAAACATTTCAGCGTTCTTGTGAAAAATGCGTTCATTACCACGTCTCCATTACAGTCGTATTCATGCAAATCTTAAAGGCGTGCATGTGACATTTTTAAACCACTCACAACCTACGTGCAAAAGACTCTTCTACCTTTTCAGCTTACATTTCCATTGCTCTCTTCTTCTGTTCATCTCTCCTCGTCACATGAATGCAGACGGAATTCTGAATTCGATGACACCAAGCTTGGCAAAATCGGACCGACCGTCCTAAAGATTTATCTGTGAAACAATCCAGCCAATCAGATTCGATATGCAAATGAGGGTGGACATAATGAGGGTGGAAGTCGTTTTTACCTCTATACCTAACCCTAACCCTAACCCTAACCCTAACCCTAACCCTAACCCTAACCCTAACCCTAACCCTAACCTAACCCTAACCCTAACCCTAACCCTAACCCTAACCCTAACCTAACCCTAACCCTAACCCTAACCCTAACCCTAACCCTAACCCTAACCCTAACCTAACCCTAACCCTAACTAACCCTAACCCTAACCCTAACCTAACCCTAACCTAACCCTAACCCTAACTAACCCTAACCTAACCCTATCCTAACCCTAACCCTAACCCTACCCTAACCCTAACCCTAACCCTAACCCTAACCCTAACCTAACCCTAACCCTAACCCTAACCCTAACCCTAACCCTAACCTAACCCTAACCCTAACCCTAACCCTAACCCTAACCCTCACCCTCACCCTCACCCTCACCCTAACCCTAACCCTCACCCTCACCCTCACCCTCACCCTAACCCTAACCCTAACCCTAACACCTAAAACCCTTTTAATTAGAAACCTAAAATTTGGAAACCCATCTGACATAGATGTCTGCACCTAAACCCACTCTAAACTTAACCTAACCCTAACACCTAAACCCACTCTAAACTTAACCTAACCCTAACATAACCTAACCCTAACACCTAAACCCACTCAAAACTTAACCTAACCCTAACATAACCTAACCCTAACACCTAAACCCACTCTAAACTTAACCTAACCCTAACACCTAAACCCACTCAAAACTTAACCTAACCCTAACATAACCTAACCCTAACACCTAAACCCACTCTAAACTTAACCTAACCCTAACACCTAAACCCACTCTAAACTTAACCTAACCCTAACATAACCTAACCCTAACACCTAAACCCACTCAAAACTTAACCTAACCCTAACATAACCTAACCCTAACACCTAAACCCACTTTAAACTTAACCTAACCCTAACCTAACCTAACCCTAACACCTAAACCCACTCTAAACTTAACCTAACCCTAACATAACCTAACCCTAACACCTAAACCCACTTTAAATTTAACCTAACCCTAACATAACCTAACCCTAACACCTAAACCCACTCAAAACTTAACCTAACCCTAACATAACCTAACCCTAACACCTAAACCCACTCTAAACTTAACCTAGCCCTAACCTAACCCTAACACCTAAACCCACTCAAAACATACCCTTACACCTAAACCTACTCTAAACCTACCCTTACACTTATAACGCTTTTAATTTAAAACCTACAATTTGTAACCCCACCTGACCTAACCCTAATTATTTAAACCCTGGGTATGTTGGTGCAGCATGGATTGGGTGGACGGGCTCTCTGCCTGATCCTCTTGCCGAACTTTGGGCCCACGGGAAGCTGACCAGTTGAGAGAAGGCCTGTGCACAACCGGGCCTGGGCCCTTTGGGGCCTGGACTTAGGATTTTACAATTTCCTAATCTAGCCTGTGCCGCTCTCTCTGGACTTTGTGTGGGCCCATTGTTTGGGGTCTGGGTCATTGGGTGGAGGGCTCGGACCATTCCATTTCATTCATTCATTTAACTACTACATATTTTGTTTCCTTATTTACTACAATTAATCCTATATTATTAATCCTAATTTATAACACACTCTCTTTCATAATGGACATAATTTGACAAAAGTAAAAATAGACATACAGTAACTATTCTAGTGCTTTTACTTGGTGTGAGGGGTTTATGTTGATTTATTTATTTGTTTCACTGGAATGAGGCCTTATTTTTTCTGGGTGTTTATCCTCTCTTCTATAAAGGAATAGTTTCATCAATTTGGTTCTGATTTTCTCATCAGTTGTCATGATTAGTGCAATTGAGTCATATTTTTGGCTCCTTATAATTATTTTGACCCTTTATTTATTTATATATTAGACTTTGTCCTAGACACCCGATTTTAAAACCCATAATTTTAGAAAGCTTTGATAGAAAAACACGGAACTTTACAAAAACATACTCCTTTTGTTATTTACTTTAATTTCCATGCACTCTTAATAAATCTATTAAACACAGTATTCTATTTTTTCATTATTTACATGTAAATTGACCACCAAACACATCATTTCATGGATAAATAATTTATTGACTCACATTTTGATATTTTTTCAAACATATCTCTTCTGATTTACCACAGTTACAACAAGTCTTAGACTCGGTTGATAATTTTTTCCTGCTGAGTCATTGCTTGTGCTGTGACGTCACGCGCTTCGTGCATACTTAAGCTCATAACTCACTGCGCTCAGCACAGACAACAGCAGCTCTCGTGCTCTCTCTTTATAGTTGTATCTACATCGTTTTCTACATCAAAACCGTTTGATTCTGCCTGAAGAAGGTACAGCAGTGTACCGAAACGTCGCTGACGAATCGAACGGTGCTCTTTTATTTTCTCTTTGAACTGATTTGCTGATTTCGGATGGATCGCTCGCGAATCGCGGGAGACAGAGAAACGCTCCGCGACAAGTGTTGAGACTTCAAAACCCCTCCCTGAGATCTAGATCGATTCCTCCCAACAGAATGAGAGACATACAACAACACAAACGTGATTTTAATCACGACTTTGATGGAAATGATCTGTATGATCACGTGCAATTCCCATATATAAAAACACAATTCCAAACACGTGAGTTTTTTAATAAGAGTTACAGAGATGTGAATAGTCAGACAGCTCGTCATCAGAGGAGCAAAAATACTGCTCGCTCTGACATGGGTCATAGAGCTTTGTCCCATAACACAAACCCTGTTTTCTTTCTCATCACGCAGTGTTTGATGATGCACGTGGCCATGATATGAACCGTTCCGCTAAATACAAAAGAAACCGCGATCGAGCTAAAAACAGACATGATGCTCTCGCTTCAACACAGATTCTAACTTTACTGATGATTATATCCCTCTACAGAGTATGATACTTTCACGGAGCGTGACTATTACACTCCTGAACGCGATTATTTCACTGAACGAGACTCTCACACCCAAAATGACCCTACTAGGGCCCGTGAGGGGAAACATATCACATCCTCTTGGGTATCGATCGCTTTCTCTCCCTAATTTTGGTAGAATTAACCCTTCACGTGCTCGCCCCTTCACTCGAACACCTACAATGGTCTCTTTTGTGAGCCCGGGAACATTCAGGCCCTGGTGAGGTCTTTTCGAACAGGAGTGCTGATTATCGTGGGGGTTCGAGACAATCCCCATATTTTCCTCGAACAAATAAAACCCGACCCAGGGAAACCCAACGTAATACAAATTACACACCAGCACCCCCACAGCTCAAGACCACAATCAAACTCATGTATGACCTCATACGTGCGTGTACATCACCTTGACAAAGTAACCACAAAGAAAGGTGATAATCAACCCATAACTTTTCAGAAACTCACAGATCTTTTGATGACTACAATAAAACCGGCCTTCCTGAACTCCAGAGTAACAACACTATTGGAGGGAATGCCAAAAATTGGTGTTTCAATGCACAGCTCATACTTGAACAACATTATGAAGAGCTTGTTGAAAGCACCATTCAGAGTCTCAAAGATCAAACGCCTCAATCTGATTGGCCGCGACGCATTTGAGGTTGCCACTAATTGGGCTGATAGAAACTTTGGCCAGAGAATGACCACGGAGACGATTGAACAGCTGAAAGCTCTATTCGCTGCTGAACTTCCTGTGCAACGGCACAGTGAAGCACCTGCGGTGAATAGATCGCAACATGATGTTGCGCCACCACAACATGACGCTGCGCCACCGCCACAGCTTAACGCACGCACAGGCAGTGGCTTCTCCATCGAGACAGGTGATACGTCCTCTGTCTTCTTCCTTGCCTCAGGCTTCTGTCAATGTCCAATTAAGTACCACAGATGCTCAAATTCAAACTTCACCGGGTTTACGGGATGACAAATTTACTGACACATCCCCTCCAGGAGGGATTGGCCTGTTGTTGTTAATAATGAGAATCCTCCTCTCATCACTTTCGCACCTGTCCGGCTCACACAGGCGGGACATCCACAACAGGAGACGGAAATTAAGGGACCCACACAGGCCCCCCAAACCTCTCCACTTGAACAAAGAATCCCCCGTTACTCAAATCGTCGTCCCTTGGCCCCCGGCGGGGTGGGACCCGAGCCTGAGGAAATCGAATGCCCTGGAAAGGAAGGGGTGGAACCGACGACCTCAGGCCTGACACTATATTGTCCCCCCCTCCGGGGACCCAGGGGGAGTGGGGAGGAAGTTAGTAGTGTTTCCATCTCTCCCACACACTCCTCCTGTGCTCCGCTGGATCGGGAGGACTCGAACATTTCGGTCCAGATGTCTATCTGGAAACACGGTGATGTCTAATAATGCGTCTCCTGTCTTGAGACTCCATTTATTGGAGTCTGATAACCCAAATGATAACACAAGGGCATTATCCCCTTATCACGGTTTTTGAATGAATATGAGGGGCTCCCAACCTATACACCTGGGGAGCCAGTTCAGCAGCCCTACTGTTCCGGAACCTGGCGGTGCCCAATGTGTTTCCCCATCTCGTCCGTCTCAGCTGAGCCGGTTCTGAACATGGACAGACCAGTTTCATGGACCACGATTTTTTGCAAGTTCCCCAAGTTCAGATGGTAGACCCAAACGCCACGCTAACACAAACAAAAAGAACTCAGAGTGGCGTTTGAAGATAACTAAGAAAAATTTGATCCTAGGTGATTCTAATGTCGCCAGGCTCCCGAGGTTCCAAAACACTGACTTACAAGTCGACGCCTTTCCGGCGCTAAATTCCATCACGCTGTGAACCTAATTCAAAAGGCACAGATTCTGGAACTTCCAGAGAAAATAATTCTATCTTTTGGGCTAAATAACCGCCAACAAAGATTAAAAATTAGGGCGTATCATGGAACTCCAATCTATGATCAAAACAACTCGAGACAGGTTTCCTAACGCAGAAATTTTGGTTCCCGTGATAAATTTTTCTAGAGCCCTACCGATCGAGGAACAACTAATGCTGGAGGATATTAATGTTTACATCCAGAAACACTGCGATGGTATCCCTCCCTCCCAAGTTCCGAGAAATTCGAGGTGGAGAGAGATGGCATACACTGGAGGCCCTCCACTGCTAAATCGATGCTTTTACATTGGGCCATGTTTTTAAACTACCCATTAGCTTTAGCCGAACACCAGGCGTAGACAACCTCATTATTAATCTATCAAAAACTTTTACTCTTTCTTCCGACCAGCATGCTTTACTCTCTAAAGGACTTAGTTTTATTCCTACACCGACTGGTTTTAGGATCTAAAAAGATAGAACTCTTAAGTGATCTACAAGCTTATCACCGTCGACTCCAACTTGAAACTCATTTTGAGGGTAAAAAATTCCAAAAGGAGAAATTCCCATTTACGGGCCCCTCTGGATGGACACCATCTCTGTCTAGTTTACCAAAAAATATAGGACAAATAGTTAGAGCAGACTTATATGCTTACCGTCACCTCAACTGGGGATTAGATGTGCGTCACAATTTAACACAGGGGAGAAAAAGCACTGAAGGAGTTAAGGAAAAACATGAACATCGCCATAAAGCCAGCCGATAAAGGGAACGCGGTCGTAATTTTAGATAGGGCCCAATATTTATGGGAGGGTCATCGACAACTCGAAGCAAAAGAATATTATCGACCCCTGGACCGACCCATTTATCCACAAACGAGCAGAGAGGTTAAGGGTGTGCTCGAGGAAATGTGTGATAAAAGGATCATTAGCCCAAAACAGAGGGAATACCTCCTGGGTGATGGGAACCCCAGACCCAGGAGATTTTACTTACTCCCAAAAATCCACAAAAGCCCGGAATCTTGGAGTAAACCTCATGAAATTCCACCTGGACGCCCCATAGTTTCCGACTGTAATAGCGTAGACGTACTTCACCGCGAGAGTACATTGAGCACTTTCTTGGCCCCTTTCGCAGAAACACACGAGTTACATTAGGGACACGTGTGATTTCCTCGAGAGGATTAGCCGACTCCAAATTCCACAAAATGCGTTTTTGTTTACCATCGATGTGGACAGCCTGTATACCAACATCGAAACCGGTGCTGGTGTGGAGGCTGTCAAGAAATGTTTAGAAAAATACCCTGATCTGAATCGTCCGGATGACTATATTCTTAAACTTTTGGAAATCAATTTGACCAAAAATGACTTCGAATTTGAGTCTAAATTCTACCTACAAACGAAAGGGACCGCGATGGGGAAAACATTTGCACCCTCATACGCAAATATTTTTATGGCGCAGTGGGAGGAGTCGGCGCTGTCTTCTTACTCTCTCAGGCCTTTCCTTTACTTTAGATTTCTTGATCGACATCTGGGGAGTTTGGACACACTCCAGAGATGAGTTTTTGGCGTTCACGCAACATTTAAATAACCACCAGAATTCAATAAATATTAAACACACACTCGATCTTCGAGAAGTAAATTTCTTAGATGTCACAACCTATAAAGGACCAAAATTCTCAGAGACCGGTTGTTTGGACTTTCGGGTCTACTTTAAAGAAACAGATACACACTCGCTTTACACAGACAGAGTTTTCACCCAAAGCACACATTTCGGGGTATAGTGAAATCCCAACTTCTTAGATTTCACCGTATCTGTTCTGAGTCTTCCTCTTTTGAACGCCACAAAAACCCTTTTCTCTTCCTTACGCAAACGTGGCTACTCCAGATCTTTTCTACGCCAAATTCTTAAAACTTTTCGTGACCCCAAACAACCTAAACCCGGGAACCGACAACCAAAAATACAATTATTCCTCTTGTGACACACTACTCAGATCAAAGTCTGCAGCTTAATTTAGCGGTGAAAGCTAATTTTGAAAAATTTCTATCTAATTCCAACTTCCTGCAGAAACACAAACCGATTGCAGCTTTTAAAAGAAACCAAAATCTTAAAGATCTTCTAGTGCGTAGCAAACAACCTATTCCGCCTGCTAGAAGCAGAAGCAGCTCCCTCAAATATTTTGCTCCCCAGAAACTCGTCAAGAGCAGGTCCACGGGTCAAATCTTTCGCTTGCAACATCTGTTGCACTCTCGAGTGTCCAATTGCGTATATCTTATATTTTGTGTTAAGTGTCGTAAACAGTACGTGGGACAGACAAAGAACGAACTGTATAATCGTATATATCAACATGTTTACTGTATTAATCATAAAATTGAAAAACGCAGATATCTGGTTCAGCACTTTCTGTCCCATGGGCTGACTTCCTTACGCTTTTTGGGCCTACAGACAAGTGTGTTTTGGTCTTTGAGTGATCGCCTGAGGGCTGAAAGGCTCTGGATGAAACGCCTTGACACACTGTATCCTAGAGGCCTCAATGAGATGTGAGTTATCGGTGCAATTCTTTGTTCCATTTTTATCTATTTCTTATTTAGAGTTTTTCCTGGGTTTACCTTTGATCTTTGGTCCCCAAATCTATCCTTTTCGGGTTGACATACCCCTTACTGAATCTGTCTGCACCGAAACCCGCCAAAACATACCCCTCAAACCTAAAACCATTTTAATTTGATATCTGGATTTTTGAACCCCACCTGACTAAGATGGCCTGCACCTAAACCTAACCTTAACCTAACCCTAACCCCACATAAAAATTACCCTTACACCTAAAACCCTTTTAATTAGAAACCTAAAATTTGGAAACCCATCTGACATAGATGTCTGCACCTAAACCCACTCTAAACTTAACCTAACCCTAACACCTAAACCCACTCTAAACTTAACCTAACCCTAACATAACCTAACCCTAACACCTAAACCCACTCAAAACTTAACCTAACCCTAACATAACCTAACCCTAACACCTAAACCCACTCTAAACTTAACCTAACCCTAACCTAACCTAACCCTAACACCTAAACCCACTCTAAACTTAACCTAACCCTAACACCTAAACCCACTCTAAACTTAACCTAACCCTAACATAACCTAACCCTAACACCTAAACCCACTCAAAACTTAACCTAACCCTAACATAACCTAACCCTAACACCTAAACCCACTTTAAACTTAACCTAACCCTAACCTAACCTAACCCTAACACCTTAACCCACTCTAAACTTAACCTAACCCTAACATAACCTAACCCTAACACCTAAACCCACTTTAAATTTAACCTAACCCTAACATAACCTAACCCTAACACCTAAACCCACTCAAAACTTAACCTAACCCTAACATAACCTAACCCTAACACCTAAACCCACTCTAAACTTAACCTAGCCCTAACCTAACCCTAACACCTAAACCCACTCAAAACATACCCTTACACCTAAACCTACTCTAAACCTACCCTTACACTTATAACGCTTTTAATTTAAAACCTACAATTTGTAACCCCACCTGACGCTAACCCTAATTATTTAAACCCTGGGTATGTTGGTGCAGCATGGATTGGGTGGACGGGGCTCTCTGCCTGATCCTCTTGCCGGAACTTTGGGCCCGCGGGAAGCGACCAGTTGAGAGAAGGCCTGTGCACAACCGGGCCTGGGCCCTTTGGGGCCTGGACTTAGGATTTTACAATTTCCTAACCCTAACCCTAACCCTAACCCTAACCCTAACCCTAACCTAACCCTAACCCTAACCCTAACCCTAACCATAACCATAGGAACCCTAAGTATATAAACCCTAATTATGTAAACCCTAATTGGAATAAACCTACAGGTTTACCACAAACAAGATAAGGGCCAAAACAACACCCAACCTAACCCTAACCACATGAACCCTGGGCTACTAATACCCCCAAAAGAACCCTAAACCTAACCGCAGGAACCCGGCAGCGCAAAGACATGATAATAAAAGCACTAATTAGAATAACCCTAGAGGAAAGTGAACTGTTCTTAAACCCTAATTAAGATGCATTTGTTGGTCCTTCCAGGTATGATCTGGGTCTGGTGTGTGGTTTTCGGGAGAGAGATGGCCCGTGCACAACCATGTCTGGGGCCCGTTGGGCCTGAGACTTGGAGTTTTTTGCCCCTAATCTAGCCAGTGCCTCGCTCTCTTGATGCATCACCTGGCCTGGCCTCAATTGGAAGCAGCAACCAACATTATATCAAATAGATTAATACAACACAGAAGTTAAAAAGTTAAAATATATTAATATTATAAAATATTTTTAGAACGTTCATACTTTAACCATTCTAGAAACAAAGATATGTTTATACTCTCATATTAGGTATTGTATGGTGATATAACCTTATATTGATAAGTGTACAATATAAAGATCTAAAACTTTCTCTTGGGTTGATTCAAATATATGGAGCATGATTGGAATAATTCTCTCTTAAATATAAACCTTTTGATTATATCAAAGCAACAATTATATAATTATATAAGGCCAAATAGGGCCCATTGACGTAATCACAAAAGCAATCATATAATTACAAACACCAATAAGGGTCTATTCATTTGATCATGAACCAATTATGGAACTGTATAACACAAAATAGGATCTATGGATTTAATTATAACAACAAGCATATAATGATATTACACCAAATAGGGTCTATGGATTTAATCACAACAACAATTATAAAATTGTTCAACACCAATAAGAGTTTATTGATGTAATCACAACATATAACGTAATGAGTCACTTTAATATGTAAGCAAGAAAGCTTCACTGTGGACATTAAAAGGTCCAGCACTGACAGGGTTAACTTTCGGTTTTCATCTTCAGCCGCTATTTATGGTGAAGCTGAGATCTTTGATGTGTTTTTTTAAAAAAAATAATGGGTATCAAACAAACCATCTGAGAATTTTTTTTCCTATTTGACCAGAATTTTTTGACAGCCGTTAAAATTGATAACCTGGAGTTATTCACATTTTTTGCGTAGGACGCGACAACATCTCACGACCAGAAAGTCTCGCGAAACAACGCAAATCCTCGCGATGCTCACTCTTTTCACCTGTTGATTGCACGATTCAGACGACGCACTTCGTTAAGATCGAAAACAACTACTTTCTACGTTCAAGCCAGGCCTGAAGAAGATACAGTACGTATCGAAACGTCGCCAGTTGAGTGGCTTGAACGGTACGACTGTATACTCGCAGTAAGTGACATTTTTTTCTTCCGAAATGGATAGATTTGATCGACGCGGTGGACCACGAGGTTCACCACGCATCCGCATTAACCTAACTGAGGATGAGTTTGATGACTCGCGAATCGCGAGAGATATAATACCCCCGCGAAAATGCGGGCGTAGTACAGTTAATGGCGATGTTGAATACATTAACACTAAATATGCACATGAGTCTTCACATCGCGGTAGACGATACACCAAAAGCCAACGTGATTTCTCCCTTCATGGTAGAGACTACACAAAGACATTCAGCTCTAGACGGGATCGTTCTAGACATTATGACACAGAGTTTGATATCATCAACAATCCAGACTTTTTCCAAGCAGGTGATTTTCCCCACCGTGATAGAAATTTCACCAAAAACAATAAAAAAAGAACAAATCGTATTAGACATAACTACAGGGACCTGAACAACAGGTCTAATTATCATGATTCAGCATCCACGAACTGTGAAAACATCACCGGTTGTGACAATTCAATCTCTTCTCAGAGATTTAAAACCACAGATTTTGACCCATCCCTTAAATTCATTAGGGATTATAACCCACCTAATAGACATACAATGAACAGGCGTTTTCCGCCACTCAGAAAAGAGAGTAGGGGAAGAAACAGACTGTGGTTCAGAGATCGGAAAACCCAAACTATACTCCAGCATCATCTGAATTCAGAACCACAATCAAATTGACCTATAAGCTAATTCGCTTGGTGCACCACTTAAGTAAAGTGACCACAAATATTAAAGACAACCAACCAGTAACCTTTAAAAGAGTTACAGAGGTCCTGAAGAATGTGGTCAGACCAGTCGCCCTCACCCAAAAGACTAAAGACCTCCTGGAGGGTAACGCCAAGAACTGGTCTTACACTACCCAGCTGATACTGGAACAGCATTATGAGTCACTAATCGAAGAGACGATTAGTGACCTCAGGAGGCACATGCACCAAGACGATTGGGTTTGGGCTTTTGAGATTGCAGAAAAATGGGCTTATCGCAACTTCGGACACAGAATAAGCCAAGAGACAATTGAACAGCTCGAGGCTCTTATTGCTGCAGAATTGCCTGTCGACAACACATGTGAAATCAATGAAGAGACCTCTGAACAATCTCAGACAGCTAAATGCCCACCCAAACCAGATGCTTTGACCCGAACAGCTACAAATCAGGGTCAACACCAAACCACACAGTCAGTGGTGAAGCCAAAAATGGTGTTCAACATATCGAGGTCCAAACTTCCCTCCTCTCTTGAATATACCACGTCATTCTCCCCGTGTATGTTTGGGGATGGGTCATACGATGAGGACTTCCCTCCTCTGCAGTCAGGACCAGCACCCTTTCCCCAAAAAGCGGGGGTGCGGTACCCCTGGAGCAGAGGACAGAGGGCCGACGTAGATTATGGGGGTAAAAACTTTTAAAGAACCCTCTCTCCTCTCCCGTCAACCATGGCTTCGGAGAGAGGACAGAGGGTGGTTCCCCGTTGTTCCCATAATACCCTCACGTGTCCCGAACTTTCCACCCAACAAGGGTGTTGAATCGGTAGCCGAAGGTCGTGTGATTTTCCCTCGAACAAGTGAGGCTCAAAATGAACCGGCCAGTTTGCCCCGGGGTCGTCAAATGACTCATTGGGCTGACCTCGACCTTTCAACCTATTCAGTTTCCACAATCCAGCCAACCAATCAGCCAAATTCAAGTGGCGACTGAGATGATTACCCTGGATGAGGAAAAGAGTCAGGAGGTATGCAGAGAAACGTGCACCCCGACTAGACCTAGAGATGCGACTCCAATAGGTACGCCCAACACCTCAATTTCAGGTAGACCGAAGAGACACATTAATACGACTAGAAAAACTACTGATTGGAGCCTCACACTAAGGAAAAAAATTATAATCATGGGTGACTCCAATGTAGCTAGAATCCCAATGTTTCAGATTCCTGATTTACAAATAGACAGCTTCCCGGGCGCTAAATTACAACATGCAGGCAATTTACTCAGAGGAGCCACTGTTGCCACCAAGGTGGAGAAAATCATTCTCTCCTTTGGTCTCAACAACAGACAGCAACGCATACTGAATGACCTCGATTAAGGAAGTGCAAAGAGCATACAAAACGGCCAGGGACACCCTACCAGACGCTGAAATCTTTATTCCTTTGATTAACTTCTCGAGAACACTTCCACTCGATGAGCTGACTGTTACTTGAAAACCTCAATGATCACATTAGCAAGAACATGAGGTTTATTCCGTTATTGCCACAATCGAGTTCCATGTGGAAGGCGATGGCATCCACTGGAAATCCGAAACGGCCAAAGCTATCTTGGAGCACTGGGCAGTTCATTTAAACTTATAAATCTTCATACCCACACATTAGGAAAACATGAGATGATAATTAACTTATCTAAAAGATTTACTCTTTCTCCTGCCCAAATTTCTCTTCTTTATAAAGGTCTCACATTTGTCCCCACGTTTGACTCAGCCAAGGATCAGAAAAAACAACTAATGTTAGATCTACAGAAATATCATCGCAGATTAAAGTTGGAGGTATTTTTTGAAGGGAAGAAATCCAGTGACAAAAGACTCCCATTTACGCATGGTTCGATTGGACCCCAGCGTTAAATAGATTACCTAAACAAATACTACAAATTATCAGAGCAGATAATTATGCTTTTAAACACCTTGGCTGGAGTCATAGCGCTTTCCCAAATTTGACCCAACTCGAAATTGATGCCCTAAAGGAGCTACAGTATAACAACTCAATAGTCATTAAACCCAGCAGATAAAGGAAACGCCATTGTCATTATGGACAGAGACCAGTATGTGTGGGAGGGTGAGAGACAACTGGGTGTGTCAGAACATTATAGGAAATTAGAAAAACCAATATATAAAGAAACTATGATTGAGGTCAAAAAGATCTTAGAGGACCTGTGGGTCAAAAAATTCATTAATGGTAAACAAAAAGTATATTTGATTGGTAGTGATATTCCTAGACCGAGAAGGTTTTATTTATTACCAAAGATCCACAAGGACCCTGGGAGTTGGAGTAAGCCAGGAGAAATCCCTCCAGGCAGACCGATTGTTTCGGATTGTGATAGTGAGACATACTATGTAGCGGAATATATTGAGCATTTTTTAAAGCCCATTGCACAGAGACACCCCAGCTACCTTAAAGATACCTATGATTTTATTGAAAAAATTGGCAAAATTAAAATTCCCTGTGACGCTTTTCTATTTACAATCGACGTAGATAGTCTTTACACAAATATAGAGACAGAGGCTGGACTGCAAGCTGTTAAGAATTGTATGATGAAACATCCAGATCCCAAAAGACCAGATCAACATATTCTCAAATTGTTAGAAATTAATTTAACTAAAAATGATTTTGAATTTAATTCTGACTTTTACTTGCAGATTAAAGGAACTGCCATGGGAAAGAAATTTGCCCCCTCATATGCCAACATTTTCATGGCCGAATGGGAAGAAACAGCCCTGAGTATAGCTGTGAAAAAGCCTTTCCTCTATTTTAGATTTTTAGACGATATCTGGGGAATTTGGACCTACACATTAGAGGATTTTCATGACTTTATTAACCACTTGAACACTCACCAAAGATCCATCAAAATTAAATTTACAATTGACACCAAACAGGTAAACTTTTTAGATGTGGTTTCTTTTAAAGGCCCCAGATTTGAAATGATGGGTCTATTGGACTTCAAAGTGTACTTTAAAGATACTGGATACACATTCACTGTTACATAAGAGCAGCTATCACCCTAAACATACATATAGGGAGTCAGTAAAGTCTCAACTGCTCAGATTCCATAGAATCTGCACTAGCAAAGAGTGCTTAGCAGAAGCCACAAGAATTTTGTTCTTGGCCCTTAGAAAGAGGGGTTATGCGAGATCCTTTCTGAGGAAATTGCTCAGAACTTTTCTGGACAAAAACAACCAGAAAAATGAGGACTGAACAACAACAATCTAAAATCATCCCCTTGATTTCAAATTTCTCTGAGGTGAGTGTTCAACTGAATAGGGCATTAAAGTCTAATTTTACAAAATTTCTCTCCGGTACTCCTTTTCTGCAAAAACATAAACCCATTGCAGCTTATAGGAGAAACACAAATTTGAAAGACTATTTAGTCAAAAGTAAATTGAATGAATTAAATCCAAAAAGAAAAAAATTATTAAATATAGACACTTCCAACCAAAACAGTGGGTGACTAATAGGTCCACAAAACAAATCTTTAAAATCAAAAAGTCTCTCACCCCTAACACATCCAACTGCATTTATTTAATATTTTGTACTAAGTGCTCCATACAATATGTTGGGCAAACGAAGAATTCTATTAGAGCCAGAATGCACAACCATGTCTTTAAAATCAAGCATAAACTTGAAAAACAAAGATTTGTGGTTAAACACTTCCTATTACATGGCCTGGAATCTCTTAAAGTTACAGGCCTACAATGTAATCCTTTATGGTCTCTTAAAGATAGACTCAAAGCGGAAAAGAAATGGATTAACTTGTTGGATACCCATTATCCCAAAGGCCTGAACGAGGCATAGTGACTCTGTTTTATGGTTTGTATGTTCAGAGAGAATCGATAACTTTCTTCTTGACCTGTCATGCTGTGGCTTTCTCATCCTACAGATATTTCCCCTTTCGGGCCGGGTTTACCCCAAACAAGATAAGGGCCAGAACAACACCCAACCTAACCCTAACCACACTAACCCTGGGCTACTTAAACCCCCACAAGAACTCTATACTCTAACCCTAACCATAGGAACCCTAATTACATAAACCCTAAACATAGGAACCCTAATTATATAAACCCTAATTATATAAACCCTAATTGAAATAACCCTATAGGTTTACCCCAAACAAGATAAGGGCCAAAACAACACCCAACCTAACCCTAACCACACGAACCCTGGGCTAACTAAACACCCACAAGAACCCTATACTCTAACCCTAACCATAGGAACCCTAAGTATATAAACCCTAATTATGTAAACCCTAATTGGAATAAACCTACAGGTTTACCACAAACAAGATAAGGGCCAAAACAACACCCAACCTAACCCTAACCACATGAACCCTGGGCTACTAATACCCCCAAAAGAACCCTAAACCTAACCACGAGGAACCCGGCAGCGCAAAGACATGATAATAAAAGCACTAATTAGAATAACCCTAGAGGAAAGTGAACTGTTCTTAAACCCTAATTAAGATGCGTTTGTTGGTCCTTCCAGGTATGATCTGGGTCTGGTGTGTGGTTTTCGGGAGAGAGATGGCCCGTGCACAACCATGTCTGGGGCCCGTTGGGCCTGAGACTTGGAGTTTTTTGCCCCTAAACCTAACCCCTAAACCTAACCCCTTAACCTAACCCCAAAACTTAACCTCTTAACCTATCCCCTAAACTTAACCCCTAACCCCTTAACCCAACCCCTAAACTCAACCCCTTAACCTAACCCCTTAACCTAACCCCTAAACCTAACCCTTAACCGCTAACCCTTACCCTAAACCTAACCCTAACCCTAACCCTAACCCCTTAACCTAACCCCTAAACCTAACCCTTAACCGCTAACCCTTACCCTAAACCTAACCCTAACCCTAACCCTAGAAAACTGTAGCAGTCTGGGGAGACTGTTATGGGGGGGGCCGTTGTCCCTAAAAACCTAACCCTAACCCTAACCCTAACCCCTAAACTCAACCCCTTAACCTAACCCCTTAACCTAACCCCTAAACCTAACCCTTAACCACTAACCCTTACCCTAAACCTAACCACTTAACCCTGCCCGCATACCTAATCCTAACCACTTAACCCTGCCCCCACACCTAACCCTAACCACTTAACCCTGCCCCCACACCTAACCCTGGCCCCATACCTAACCACTTAACCCTGCCCCCACACCTAACCTAACCACTTAGCCCTGCCCGTAACCTAACCCCACACTAGACCCCACCCCTAACCCTACACCTAACCCTAACCACATAACCCTGCCCCTAACCCTACCTTCACACCTAACCCTGCCCCTAACAACTTAGCCCTGTCCATAAACCTAACCCCACACTTAACCCCGCCCCTAACCTTAAACCACTTAGCCCAGCCCTTAAACCAAACCCCCTAGCTCAACCCCTTAAATCAACCCCACATCTAGGGGATAGATGTATCCCCACTCCTAAACCTGGTTAACTAACCCTGCCCGGTCTCTAATCTGGTTAGAGACTGACCAGACTTTTTTTTCCCTCCAAAATCTTTTTGTGTGACAACCCCCTTCCCTTTTTCCAGGAGGGGGGCTTGGGAGGCCTTCCCCAGGTGGAGACAGGCGGGTCCCCAGTGAATAGACGAAAGTCTCAAGGCCATCTGGGGGGTACAAATTCAGCTTAGGACTGAAGTTTTTTTTGGAACAGTGACAGAATGGAGGTAGTTGAATTAGGATGTTTTCGAAAAACCTAGTTGTCGCATGTCGCTAAAGCCATCTGAAGGGCACAAATAGGCACAGACAGGAATTTCTCTTTAGAACAAGGATGGACTGTAGAAGAAATCTAAAAGTTTTAACCTAATAGCCAAAAGTCTCAAGGCCATCTGGGGGGTACAAATAGGCATAGGACTGGAACTTGTTTGGAACAAAAAGCAGAATAAAGGATGTTCTTGAATCAAGATTTTCTAAAAAAAAAACCCTAGTGGCCGAAAGTCTCAAGGCCATTTGGGGGGCACGAATAGGCCTAGGGAGGGGATTTCCCCCTTTTTTTGTAATTTAGGCAAAGGTCGATCGGTCCACCAGAAACATGCGCCGGCCAGTGCTTTTCTTCGAGTCCCCTAAGTAAACTGTAGCAGTCTGGGGAGACTGTTATGGGGGGGCCGTTGTCCCTAACAACCTAACCCTAACCCTAACCCTTTCGTCAAAATAATGCACAGGGTTGGGGCCAATAGGTTTTTTTGGCCAATGAAGGATGATGTGATCTGGTACACTCATGAGAATGTTGTTGGGCTTGTGCCAGAACCACAACCAGTGACATCAAACACATGAAGCTTACCGACTCAGTTTGGAAGGAACTCTGTTCTCGTTTTAATTAGTTACCTGTACATGTACCAAAAGCCTAAATGTTGCAATGAGATTACTTCTCAGTCTGAAATGAGAAATAATTGGGTATGGTACAAAAATGTAATGTTATGGTGAGATGCGGTTAGTGTTATGGGTTTGTGTTAGTTTAGTATATTATTAATGTTCGATGCAACATCAACTTTAGGAGACAATATTTTTGAAGCAGTTAAAAGAGTAAGAGTTAATTAAAATATTATTTACTGCAAAACTGCTACTATCTTTTACACATGCAATACCTTTTGTTTTCTGGTTCTTTTACTGTTGTTCTCTACAGTAGCCTGTTTTTGATTTCAGTGGCAGTTTAACATTGTGTCCTTACCGACAACAAGATGTCATTACCACAGCACTGCTCTATTTTCATTTTTTTCACATTTTCATTTGCAAAAAAACATTTTTTACACTTAAGCTGAGATGATTAACACATTGAAATTGCAACATCTGTCATAAGTTAAATATGTTATCTTTTGTGTGTATGGAAACAATTGACATCTAAGGTTACTGTAATTTTTTACATGGCATAGAAAAAACATGAAATTCCTATTTTGTATATTATTTTTTTATATCAGTATTTACAAAACTGCATCAAATTTGAAAAAGCTATTTAAATATATAAATTTTTTAATAGAAATTACTAAAGAAAAATTTATAAAATGAATGTTATTGTAACGTTGCGGTAAGGACACTTTTTAAGAAGATGACCCGGAAAAACATAAAAAATAAACATGTTCCAGATAAAAATCTTAACGACTACATTCTATTTTGTGTACATTTTTATATGTATTACAGACCGTGATGGTTAAAATTGAAATTCATAGAGGTTGATTTTTTTAAATTGGGATAGTCAAAAGTGCCCGTAGTTGCAGAAACACCCATAAATATGCTTAATATAGTCGGAACTATATAAAGCCTCTGTGAAATGAGTACGTTTTAGGCCGCCGTGTTGGCTACAAACGAGCGATCGTTCCCAAACTTTCCACACGCTATCGGGGTCTTTCCACCAGAAACATATTACACTTTTGTGTGCCCCGCCCCAGGGGAGCGCCTTTTATTACCATATAAATATGCTTAATATAGTCGGAACTATATAAAGCCTCTGTGAAATGAGTACGTTTTAGGCCGCCGTGTTGGCTACGAACGAGCGATCATTCCGAAATTTTGCATAGGCTATCGGGGTCTTTCCACCAGAAACATATTACACTTTTTTGTGGCCCGCCCCAGGGGAACCCCTTTTATTACAGTAAAAATATGCTTAATATAGTCGGAACTAAATAAAGCCTCTGTGAAATGAGTACGTTTTAGGCCGCCGTGTTGGCTACAAACGAGCCATCGTTCCCAAACTTTGCACACGATATCGGGGTCTTTCCACGAGAAACATTTTACAGTTTTGTGTTCCCCGCTGGTGGTGGCGTAGTGGACTAAAGCACATCACTGGTAATCAGAAGGTTGCTGGTTCGATCCCCACAGCAACCACCTTTGTGTCCTTGAGCAAGACACTTAATCCAAGTTGCTAATAAATAAACACTTAAACCCGTCGCAAAACCATGTAGTTACAATTTTAACTCACTGGAGCCTCAGCCATTTCACGTATCGCTATTTATTGTTATTATATTGTTTTTAAAGCTCCTCTTGTCATAATAAAATTCATCATCCCTTCACTTGTCAACTCATTGCTAAAATGCAACGGTTATCCGGCTTCATCAAGTTGGACACGTTGAGAGTTGCAATGTCAAGTCACTTTTTCTGGTTGACTGTAACTATCTATATTAAGTCTTTTATGGGCACAAAAAACAAAAAATCATTGAAAAGTCAAAAAATGCTTCCATTGTTCAACCTTATATATATTTAATTATTTATTTTTTTCTCCCTCTGGCTTTTGTATTTTTTGTAATTGTTGTGTGTTTTTAAAAAAAATTCTGCAATTTTTGACACAATTTCATGTAAGACCTTGGCATGATTATTAATAAAATAAAATAAATAATAATAAAAAAATGATCTTTAAGGAAATCTGAATTGATGGATTGTTATTGTAATCGATGACTCAGTGATTGAACCGCGAAGGGGCTTTATTGGATTTCGCAGATTTCATTTCAAAGGGCAAAACGCCCCTAACAAGTGTGTCATCTCATTATCGTGGCAAGATTCGATGCCGTTTGTATTCTTAAAAGTTTTCAAGTCCTTCGGTTATTTTCTGATGCATTTGTTTTTGGAACAATTTCTTTAATAGGCTATATTTACTGGACTCAAGTCTGCTCTGCTCGCAACAAAATAATCTCCTCCTCACAAGCATGGCCCGATAAGTTTCATGAAATGATAATAATAATAAAGGATTGACTTTATCCCACCCAACAATTCCTACAAAAACATTTCAGCGTTCTTGTGAAAAATGCGTTCATTACCACAGTCGTACTCATGCAAATCTTGAAGGCGTGCATGTGACTTTTTTTAAACCACTCACAACCTACGTGCAAAAGACTCTTCTACCTTTTCAGCGCTACATTTCCATTGCTCTCTTCTTCTGTTCATCTCTCCTCGTCACATGAAAGCAGACGGAATTCTGAATTCGATGACACCAAGCTTGGCAAAATCGGACCGACCGTCCTAAAGATTTATCTGTGAAACAATCCAGCCAATCAGATTCGATATGCAAATGAGGGTGGACATAATGAGGGTGGAAGGCGTAATTACCTCTATACCTAACCCTAACCCTAACCTAACCCTAACCCAGGGTCACACAGCCCTCCAAGCAACAGCCCCATGACTTCTAACCCCCTATGTGGCCACGCAGCCCGTTTTTG
>NW_026266709.1:0-99083 GCF_025860055.1 Xyrauchen texanus | reverse complement strand
GGGAGGAGTCGCGCTGTCTTCTTACTCTCTCAGGCCTTTCCTTTACTTTAGATTTCTTGACTGACATCTGGGGAGTTTGGACACACTCCAGAGATGAGTTTTTGGCGTTCACGCAACATTTAAATAACCACCAGAATTCAATAAATATTAAACACACACTCGATCTTCGAGAAGTAAATTTCTTAGATGTCACAACCTATAAAGGACCAAAATTCTCAGAGACCGGTTGTTTGGACTTTCGGGTCTACTTTAAAGAAACAGATACACACTCGCTTTTACACAGACAGAGTTTTCACCCAAAGCACACATTTCGGGGTATAGTGAAATCCCAACTTCTTAGATTTCACCGTATCTGTTCTGAGTCTTCCTCTTTTTTGAACGCCACAAAAACCCTTTTCTCTTCCTTACGCAAACGTGGCTACTCCAGATCTTTTCTACGCCAAATTCTTAAAACTTTTCGTGACCCCAAACAACCTAAACCCGGGAACCGACAACCAAAAATACAATTATTCCTCTTGTGACACACTACTCAGATCAAAGTCTGCAGCTTAATTTAGCGGTGAAAGCTAATTTTGAAAAATTTCTATCTAATTCCAACTTCCTGCAGAAACACAAACCGATTGCAGCTTTTAAAAGAAACCAAAATCTTAAAGATCTTCTAGTGCGTAGCAAACAACCTATTCCGCCTGCTAGAAGCAGAAGCAGCTCCCTCAAATATTTTGCTCCCCAGAAACTCTGTCAAGAGCAGGTCCACGGGTCAAATCTTTCGCTTGCAACATCTGTTGCACTCTCGAGTGTCCAATTGCGTATATCTTATATTTTGTGTCAAGTGTCGTAAACAGTACGTGGGACAGACAAAGAACGAACTGTATAATCGTATATATCAACATGTTTACTGTATTAATCATAAAATTGAAAAACGCAGATATCTGGTTAAGCACTTTCTGTCCCATGGGCTGACTTCCTTACGCTTTTTGGGCCTACAGACAAGTGTGTTTTGGTCTTTGAGTGATCGACTGAGGGCGGAAAGGCTCTGGATGAAACGCCTTGACACACTGTATCCTAGAGGCCTCAATGAGATGTGAGTTATCGGTGCAATTCTTTGTTCCATTTTTATCTATTTCTTATTTAGAGTTTTTCCTGGGTTTACCTTTGAACTTTGGTCCCCAAATCTATCCTTTTCGGGTTGACATACCCCTTACGAATCTGTCTGCACCGAAACCCGCTCAAAACATACCCCTCACACCTAAAACCATTTTAATTTGATATCTGGATTTTTGAACCCCACCTGACTAAGATGGCCTGCACCTAAACCTAACCTTAACCTAACCCTAACCCCACATAAAAATTACCCTTACACCTAAAACCCTTTTAATTAGAAACCTAAAATTTGGAAACCCATCTGACATAGATGTCTGCACCTAAACCCACTCTAAACTTAACCTAACCCTAACACCTAAACCCACTCTAAACTTAACCTAACCCTAACATAACCTAACCCTAACACCTAAACCCACTCAAAACTTAACCTAACCCTAACATAACCTAACCCTAACACCTAAACCCACTCTAAACTTAACCTAACCCTAACCTAACCTAACCCTAACACCTAAACCCACTCTAAACTTAACCTAACCCTAACACCTAAACCCACTCTAAACTTAACCTAACCCTAACACCTAAACCCACTCTAAACTTAACCTAACCCTAACATAACCTAACCCTAACACCTAAACCCACTCAAAACTTAACCTAACCCTAACATAACCTAACCCTAACACCTAAACCCACTCTAAACTTAACCTAACCCTAACCTAACCTAACCCTAACACCTAAACCCACTCTAAACTTAACCTAACCCTAACACCTAAACCCACTCTAAACTTAACCTAACCCTAACATAACCTAACCCTAACACCTAAACCCACTCAAAACTTAACCTAACCCTAACATAACCTAACCCTAACACCTAAACCCACTTTAAACTTAACCTAACCCTAACCTAACCTAACCCTAACACCTAAACCCACTCTAAACTTAACCTAACCCTAACATAACCTAACCCTAACACCTAAACCCACTTTAAATTTAACCTAACCCTAACATAACCTAACCCTAACACCTAAACCCACTCAAAACTTAACCTAACCCTAACATAACCTAACCCTAACACCTAAACCCACTCTAAACTTAACCTAGCCCTAACCTAACCCTAACACCTAAACCCACTCAAAACATACCCTTACACCTAAACCTACTCTAAACCTACCCTTACACTTATAACGCTTTTAATTTAAAACCTACAATTTGTAACCCCACCTGACGCTAACCCTAATTATTTAAACCCTGGGTATGTTGGTGCAGCATGGATTGGGTGGACGGGCTCTCTGCCTGATCCTCTTGCCGAACTTTGGGCCCGCTGGAAGCTGACCAGTTGAGAGAAGGCCTGTGCACAACCGGGCCTGGGCCCTTTGGGGCCTGGACTTAGGATTTTACAATTTCCTAACCCTAACCCTAACCCTAACCCTAACCCTACCCTAACCTAACCCTAACCCTAACCCTAACCCTAACCCTAACCCTAACCCTAACCCTAACCCTAACCCTAACCCTAACTAACCCTAACCCTAACCCTAACCCTAACCCTAACCTAACCCTAACCCTACCTAACCCTAACCCTAACCCTAACCCTAAACCCTAACCCTAACCCTAACCCTAAACCCTAACCCTAACCCCTAACCCTAACCCTAACTCCTAACCCTAACCCTAACCCTAACCCTAAACCCTAACCCTAACCCTAACTTAAAATAATCATAATAAACCAAATACATGGGAAAATAGAAATATGGGTCATTTACACAGTGTTTTAGTTATAATGATCATAAACAAATATAGATAAGGGTGCATTTATGCAATCCAAATTTAAAAAATATATATATATATATATATATATATATATATATATATATATATATATATATATATATATATATATAAAATAATTTATCCTTTTAAATACATTACATAATATAACTATAATTTAAAATGAAATATATATAGTTATTTATCCTTTTAAATACATCACATAATATAACTATAATTTAAAATCAAATATATATAATAATTTATCCTTTTAAATCCATTGCATCTATATAACTATAATTTAAAATTAAATATATATAAATAAAGTATTTCTATAATTTTTTGAAAAGACAGCTAATGTTCTGACTGGCTGGAAATAGTTTATTTTCAAACCAAAAATATGGAAAAGGCTCCAATTGGCTCATTCAAACTGAGTCTCACCTCCATCACTATGATTTACATTCAAATTTTTAAAAAAGCCCCTCTGAAATTATTTTGAAAAGACAGCTACTTTTCTGATTGGCTGAGAGCTGTTTCTTTTTAAACCAAAAGTATGGGAGAAGCTCCTATTGACTCATTCAAATTGAGTCCCGCCCCCACACTATAAAAAGGGACAACTGAGGATGCAGAAGCTCATTCACTGCTTCCAGCTCTTAATGAGAAAGCCTCTAACACTCTTTTGCAATTTAAAAACTTTTTATTCTGATCCTCAACACACTTTGATCTCTTTTAATTTCTTTATTTGACAATTGATTTATTCATTTTGGGATTCATTTCTTTACTTTTAATTTTTTTATTATTCTTTTTGGGATTTACATTTTTCAAAATTAGAACAAGCCTGCCTGAAGAAGGTTCTAAGAGAACCGAAACGTTGCAACGGCTTGTTCAGTTTACAAATTTTTCACATAAAAAAACTTAAGAAAAGCTATTTTATTTTATTTGTTTACATTCAAAAAAAATATTGACATATAAGCCACAACAATTTTTTTTGTTTTACTTACCTTAAAATCCTTGCTTTTATTTTCACATTTAGAATAACAGCCTGTTCATATAAAAACATAAAAGCATTTTATTTGATTAACTCTATTTGACTCGCTTTGATTTATAAATTACAAAAAAACAAGACAATTTTTAAATTTACTTACCTGATTTCAATTTCTGCAAGAAAAATCCTTACACAACCGGGCCTGGGCCCTTTGGGGCCTGGACTTAGGATTTTACAATTTCCTAACCCTAACCCTAACCCTAACCCTAACCCTACCCTAACCCTAACCTAACCCTAACCCTAACCTAACCCTAACCCTAACCCTAACCCTAACCTAACCCTAACCCTAACCCTAACCCTAACCCTAACCCTAACTAACCCCTAACCCTAACCCTAACCCTAACCCTAACCCTAACCTAACCCTAACCCTAACCCTAACCCTAACCCTAACCCTAACCCTAACCCTAACCCTAAACCCTAACCCTAACCCTAAACCCTAACCCTAACCCCTAACCCTAACCCTAACTCCTAACCCTAACCCTAACCCTAACCCTAACCCTAAACCCTAACCCTAACCCTAACTTAAAATAATCATAATAAACCAAATACATGGGAAAATAGAAATATGGGTCATTTACACAGTGTTTTAGTTATAATGATCATAAACAAATATAGATAAGGGTGCATTTATGCAATCCAAATTTAAAAAAAAAAAATATATATATATATATATATATATATATATATATATATATCTATAAAATAATTTATCCTTTTAAATACATTACATAATATAACTATAATTTAAAATGAAATATATATAGTTATTTATCCTTTTAAATACATCACATAATATAACTATAATTTAAAATCAAATATATATAATAATTTATCCTTTTAAATCCATTGCATCTATATAACTATAATTTAAAATTAAATATATATAAATAAAGTATTTCTATAATTTTTTGAAAAGACAGCTAATGTTCTGACTGGCTGGAAATAGTTTATTTTCAAACCAAAAATATGGAAAAGGCTCCAGTTGGCTCATTCAAACTGAGTCTCACCTCCATCACTATGATTTACATTCAAATTTTTAAAAAAGCCCCTCTGAAATTATTTTGAAAAGACAGCTACTTTTCTGATTGGCTGAGAGCTGTTTCTTTTTAAACCAAAAGTATGGGAGAAGCTCCTATTGACTCATTCAAATTGAGTCCCGCCCCCACACTATAAAAGGGACAACTGAGGATGCAGAAGCTCATTCACTGCTTCCAGCTCTTAATGAGAAAGCCTCTAACACTCTTTGCAATTTAAAAACTTTTTATTCTGATCCTCAACACACTTTGATCTCTTTTAATTTCTTTATTTGACAATTGATTTATTCATTTTGGGATTCATTTCTTTACTTTTAATTTTTTATTATTCTTTTTGGGATTTACATTTTTCAAAATTAGAACAAGCCTGCCTGAAGAAGGTTCTAAGAGAACCGAAACGTTGCAACGGCTTGTTCAGTTTACAAATTTTTCACATAAAAAACTTAAGAAAAGCTATTTTATTTTATTTGTTTACATTCAAAAAAATATTGACATATAAGCCACAACAATTTTTTTTTGTTTTACTTACCTTAAAATCCTTGCTTTTATTTTCACATTTAGAATAACAGCCTGTTCATATAAA
The DNA here is from genome assembly GCF_025860055.1 of Xyrauchen texanus. NCBI lineage: Eukaryota > Metazoa > Chordata > Actinopteri > Cypriniformes > Catostomidae > Xyrauchen > Xyrauchen texanus. The sequence goes on along the minus strand of NW_026266709.1, from coordinate 93,562 downwards.
AACATAAAAGCATTTTATTTGATTAACTCTATTTGACTCGCTTTGATTTATAAATTACAAAAAAACAAGACAATTTTTAAATTTACTTACCTGATTTCAATTTCTGCAAGAAAAATCCTTACTTTTACAGTTACAAATTCAAAACAGCATTTCCTAAAACTATGGTTTGGCCAGAAAGGGACGGTTGGACGGTGGTCACACGTGGTCGCAGGCTTGCCAGGCATGGCACAGTCTGGCCTATGCCCCGTTCCTACCGCGACACTGAACGTCATGCACAGGGAGAGAGAGCGTTCTCCTATGCAGACGCAGTGAAATATGGGGGCCATCAGGCCCAGCGTCATGCACAGGGAGAGAGAGTGCATGCACGTGGAGTGAAATATGGTGGCCACATGAGGGCAGCACCGACTCACCATAGTCAGTCTTATCAGTGGTCTGGCAGACCACAATTTTTGAACCCCGGCCCGTTTGGGGTCCGTACATTGATGTCCCACCAAACATCCTTACGAAGGAACCCACGGGGATGGGTGCAGAACAAAACACAGACAGTTCGTTCACACCTGCAAAATAAAAACACACATCAGAAACAAAAAATAAAGCCCAAGCATTCAGATGACCCTGACTTTGTAGCAAAAACCCGTACCTTATTTAAAATCATCAAATTGGTGCATCACAAAAATAATGTCAGTCAGGAACAGCCTCCTGCAATTGACAAAATTGAAAAACACCTGTCAGAGGTCATCAAACCAGCTTTGCCAAACCCCACAACACAAGCCCTCATTGAAGGCAATGCCAAAAACTGGGCCTATACCACTATGCTGATTCTTAAAAACCACTATGAAGACGCATTGGTAGAAGAAATGGCTAAACTCCAGCACATTCCCTCTCAGGGCTGGGATGAATGTTTTAATACGGCTATATTATGGGCTAAACGTGGTATTGGTAAAAGACTGAAAGACAAAACAATACATGAGGCTCACGGGTTGGTAGGGGAGAGATGGCACACCTCCGTCCCTGCCTTGGATTCTGGAGAAACGAGGGAGGAAGCGGAGACCCAAAATCTCTCTCCGCTCCTCCTCTCCCAGAAAACACAATGACTAATAGAGTTATGGTGCAGGCTTTGGTGCACACCATGACGGACGCTACAATCTCTGTCTGAAACATCCACCCCGTAGTAACAAAACCGACCAAAACAGCATGCACGATGACAAACCCACCGAACGATTGGTCTCCTATTAGAAAGGAGGACTCGGACAGTCATTCAGAGATTACCATAAATCTCCCTGCCTCCCCAAAAGAACAACGCACTCCTCGCGTTCGGTCCCAACCCCTGTATCAGACAGGAACAAGACCTCATCCTTATTGAGGATCAAGGGAGTGCTGAACGGGATAATCTCGGCTCACAAAGAATCACCTTAAGCCCCGAAAAAGTCACCAGCCTCAGGACAGCCACACAGGCTCGTTTAAGTGTCGAACTCAACACACCTTCTGGAGCACGACGTGACTCCCAGGAGGATGGACCGAATAGACACCTAAACACGTCCAGAAAAATGATAGAATGGAAGCTGAGTGTGCGAAAAAAATGGCTCGTTATCGGGGACTCCAATCTGTCCAAAATTCCACCTTTTAAGAATTCTGACCTCCAAATAGAAAGCTATCCAGGGGCCACGTTCAGACACATGGAGGCTGTGATCAATAAAAACGCAGTCTCCACTGACGTGGAACACGTCATCTTATCATTAGGGATTAACAGCCGGGCGCAGAACGCCAAAGACACTGCCATCAAACAGATGCAGGCGGCTTTAAGAGTGGCAAAAGAAAAATTTCCATTGGCAGAAATTTGGGTTCCAGAGTTGAACTTTTCAGGAATGCTCCCAACAAAGGAGCAGACACAATTGACCATCCTGAACGCCTATATTTCTGCCAATTTAAAACACATTCCGGCCCTGTCCAGATCTGAATTTCACACTGAAAGTGACCATATACACTGGACGGTGGACACAGCCAGAAACATGCTCCAGCACTGGCTTCAACATTTAAAATAAATATCCCCACAAGCCTGTATGCTTGGGAGGGGCATCGAAATGTTGTAGGTACACTGTAAAAACTGCATTTACCTGAATGAGAAGTGAATCCAGTCGAGGGAGCGACATTGATGGCCTGTGCACACTGGTTAGCGCCTACCCTCCTTAACTAACACTTCCTAACCCCTTAACCTAACCCCTAAACTTAACCCCTTAACCTAACCCCTAAACTTAACCCCTAAACCTAACCCCTTAACCTAACCCCTTAACTCAACCCCTTAACCTAACCCCTAAACCTAACCCCTTAACCTAACCCCTAAACCTAACCCCTTAACCTAACCCCTAAACTCAACCCCTTAACCTAACCCCTTAACCTAACCCCTAAACCTAACCCTAACCCTAACCCTAATTTTATAAAGAAGTTTTAAAAGCATGGAAGGGTTTTAAAGAAAATGTATGTATTGAGTTTAAAGGGAGAGAACAACTATTGAAGCAACCACTTTTTTTAAATCAACATATCAGAAACAACAGTAAAACCTTTTTTTACAAGAATTGGTTTTATGCAGGATTAAAACAAGTTAAAGACATTTTATATGAGGTAAAACCAGGCTTTTTACCTTTACAGGCAATCGTAGATACATTAGAAGAAAATGAAGATATAGAAAATAAGCAATTGATAAAGATGCAATATTTGAAAATAAAAGAAGCTGTACCAGTAGCATGGATTAAAAGTTTTGAAGATAAAGAAAAAGTGAATGAACAACTGGAAGTATATTTAAAAAGAAAAGATGAAAAATTTTCTTTTAATGATTGTATTTTAAAAATGTTTTATGGTTGTATATGTAAGTCTGTATTTGTAAGACCAAAATCAATTGAGTATTGGGAAAAACTATTTTACAATTTTGATGCATCAAACATATGGAAAAATGTGAGAATACATTTTAAGAGTCCTATATTAGAAAATTTTGATTATTTAATAAGACACAATTGCATAAAGACAGACATGATATTGTGTAAAATTGGGCTGATCCAAGATGAAAAATGTAAAGTATGCATGGAAAAAAAAGAAGGTGTGATGCATTTGTTTATAAATTGTAAAAAGTTAAATGGTTTTATGAAAATGTTAAAAAAGATGATAGGTGACTTTTATTTGATAAAAGAATAATTCTAGAAGAATGGGAAACTATGTTTTTATTTGGATTTAATGGTAAAGCAAAAAATAAGTTTGCTCTTAATTTAATGCTAACAGTTGCAAGATTTGCAATATGGAGAAGAAGAAATCTAATGAAACAAAAGAAAATAGAACTTCCAATAAGTGTTTTTATAAGCAGATCTTGAGCGATGAATTGACAGTATTATATGATTATTTTAATATGAATGAGAAAATAGAAATTTTTGAAGAATGCATAATGAGAAATAATGTATATATTGTTAAAACAATTAATTGTTTTGAAGTTGTATTGCCTGAAAATTTTTAAAGATTTCTTTCTATTCTTAGATGTACTTTTCATTTAAAACTAACCAAAAAAAAAAAAAAAAAGTGTTGTTTTTAATTAAAATATTTTTGAATAAATAGAAAAAAAAAAAAAAACTCGTCTGATCTCGGAAGCCAAACAGGGCTGGGCCTGGTTAGTACTTGGATGGGAGACTTCCTGGGAATACCAGGTGCTGTAAGATTTTTATTTTCCTTGTTTGTTTTAACTCATACACTCCCCCCTGGCTCAACTGGGATATATTTATTTATCCTTGGAAATTGGTTGTTTGATTGATTGATTTTCTTTCATTTAGCTTTCTCTGTGGCAAAGGACAGCTTGCTCATTTATCTTGCCTCCTACAGAAAGCAGTAGAGGGTTTTTTTTTTGCTCTTTCTTGACTGCAACATACAGAGTTGGAAAGTACAAACAAAGTGCAGTGCTTCCAAAATTTGGTGGACACATCCGAAAGAAAGCGTCCTGAGGTCATTTTTTAAGTAGAGAAGAGTTTTCTTTGGCCACTGGATTATTATTATGTGTTAAGCATATAATTGTGCAGCTGAGTATGCCCTTTTTAGCAAACAACATGGAAGCTATGACACAGGTATGCAGAAAAAGGTATTGTGGACGACTCCTGTGAAATTGAATGAATAGAGAGGAGGCACTTACCTTTTCAAAAAGAGAAATAAATAAAAATTGACACTGTCTGAGAGGAAAGGGCCTGTTGTCTCTTTTTTTAGATCTGCAGTACAAGACATATTTTAATGATGGGAGAGCAGCATAAGGATGTGTGCAGTGCGCTTGCTTTAAATGGCCTGCTGGTAGCCCCAGCACTCAGCTATGGCCATACCACCCTGTGCAGGTCCGAACTCGTCTGATCTCGGAAGCCAAACAGGGCTGGGCCTGGTTAGTACTTGGATGGGAGACTTCCTGGGAATACCAGGTGCTGTAAGATTTTTCTTTTCCTTGTTTGTTTTAACTCATACACTCCCCCCTGGATCAACTGGGATATATTTATTTATCCTTGGAAATTGGTTGTTTGATTGATTTTCTTTCATTTAGCTTTCTCTGTGGCAAAGGACAGCTTGCTCATTTATCTTGCCTCCTACAGAAAGCAGTAGAGGGTTTTTTTTGCTCTTTCTTGACTGCAACATACAGAGTTGGAAAGTACAAACAAAGTGCAGTGCTTCCAACATTTGGTGGACACATCCGAAAGAAAGCGTCCTGAGGTCATTTTTTAAGTAGAGAAGAGTTTTCTTTGGCCACTGGATTATTATTATGTGTTAAGCATATAATTGTGCAGCTGAGTATGCCCTCTTTTAGCAAACCACATGGAAGCTGTGACACAGGTATGCAGAAAAATGTATTGTGGACGACTCCTGTGAAATTGAATGAATAGAGAGAGGCACTTACCTTTTCAAAAGAGAAATAAATAAAAATAGACAATGTCTGAGAGGAAAGGGCCTGTTGTCTCTTTTTTTAGAGCTGCAGTACAAGACATATTTTAATTATGGGAGAGCAGCATAAGGATGCGTGCAGTGCGCTTGCTTTAAATGGCCTGCTGGTAGCCGCAGCACTCGCTTACGGCCATACCACCCTGTGCAGGCCCGAACTCGTCTGATCTCGGAAGCCAAACAGGGCTGGGCCTGGTTAGTACTTGGGTGGGAGACTTACTGGGAATACCAGGTGCTGTAAGATATTTCTTTTCCTTGTTTGTTTTATCTCATACACCCCCTGGCTCAACTGGGATATATTTATTTATCCTTGGAAATTGGTTGTTTGATTGATTGATTTTCTTTCATTTAGCTTTCTCTGTGGCAAAGGACAGCTTGCTCATTTATCTTGCCTCCTACAGAAAGCAGTAGAGGGTTTTTTTTGCTCTTTCTTGACTGCAACATACAGAGTTGGAAAGTACAAACAAAGTGCAGTGCTTCCAAAATTTGGTGGACACATCCGAAAGAAAGCGTCCTGAGGTCATTTTTTAAGTAGAGAAGAGTTTTCTTTGGCCACTGGATTATTATTATGTGTTAAGCATATAATTGTGCAGCTGAGTATGCCCTCTTTAGCAAACAACATGGAAGCTATGACACAGGTATGCAGAAAAAGGTATTGTGGACGACTCCTGTGAAATTGAATGAATAGAGAGGAGGCACTTACCTTTTCAAAAAGAGAAATAAATAAAAATAGACAATGTCTGAGAGGAAAGGGCCTGTTGTCTCTTTTTTTAGAGCTGCAGTACAAGACATATTTTAATGATGGGAGAGCAGCATAAGGATGTGTGCAGTGCGCTTGCTTTAAATGGCCTGCTGGTAGCCCCAGCCCTCGCTTACGGCCATACCACCCTGTGCAGGTCCGAACTCGTCTGATCTCGGAAGCCAAACAGGGCTGGGCCTGGTTAGTACTTGGGTGGGAGACTTCCTGGGAATACCAGGTGCTGTAAGATTTTTCTTTTCCTTGTTTGTTTTAACTCATAACTTGATCCCCTGGATCAACTGGGATATATTTATTTATCCTTGGAAATTGGTTGTTTGATTGATTTTCTTTCATTTAGCTTTCTCTGTGGCAAAGGACAGCTTGCTCATTTATCTTGCCTCCTACAGAAAGCAGTAGAGGGTTTTTTTTTGCTCTTTCTTGACTGCAACATACAGAGTTGGAAAGTACAAACAAAGTGCAGTGCTTCCAAAATTTGGTGGACACATCCGAAAGAAAGCGTCCTGAGGTCATTTTTTAAGTAGAGAAGAGTTTTCTTTGGCCACTGGATTATTATTATGTGTTAAGCATATAATTGTGCAGCTGAGTATGCCCTCTTTTAGCAAACCACATGGAAGCTGTGACACAGGTATGCAGAAAAAGGTATTGTGGACGACTCCTGTGAAATTGAATGAATAGAGAGGCACTTACCTTTTCAAAAGAGAAATAAATAAAAATAGACAATGTCTGAGAGGAAAGGGCCTGTTGTCTCTTTTTTTAGAGCTGCAGTACAAGACATATTTTAATTATGGGAGAGCAGCATAAGGATGCGTGCAGTGCGCTTGCTTTAAATGGCCTGCTGGTAGCCGCAGCACTCGCTACGGCCATACCACCCTGTGCAGGTCCGAACTCGTCTGATCTCGGAAGCCAAACAGGGCTGGGCCTGGTTAGTACTTGGGTGGGAGACTTCCTGGGAATACCAGGTGCTGTAAGATTTTTCTTTTCCTTGTTTGTTTTAACTCATACACTCCCCTGGCTCAACTGGGATATATTTATTTATCCTTGGAAATTGGTTGTTTGATTGATTTTCTTTCATTTAGCTTTCTCTGTGGCAAAGGACAGCTTGCTCATTTATCTTGCCTCCTACAGAAAGCAGTAGAGGGTTTTTTTTGCTCTTTCTTGACTGCAACATACAGAGTAGGAAAGTACAAACAAAGTGCAGTGCTTCCAAAATTTGGTGGACACATCCGAAAGAAAGCGTCCTGAGGTCATTTTTTAAGTAGAGAAGAGTTTTCTTTGGCCACTGGATTATTATTATGTGTTAAGCATATAATTGTGCAGCTGAGTATGCCCTCTTTTAGCAAACCACATGGAAGCTATGACACAGGTATGCAGAAAAAGGTATTGTGGACGACTCCTGTGAAATTGAATAAATAGAGAGGCACTTACCTTTTCAAAAGAGAAATAAATAAAAATAGACACTGTCTGAGAGGAAAGGGCCTGTTGTCTCTTTTTTAGATCTGCAGTACAAGACATATTTTAATTATGGGAGAGCAGCATAAGGATGTGTGCAGTGCGCTTGCTTTAAATGGCCTGCTGGTAGCCCCAGCACTCAGCTTATGGCCATACCACCCTGTGCAGGTCCGAACTCGTCTGATCTCGGAAGCCAAACAGGGCTGGGCCTGGTTAGTACTTGGATGGGAGACTTCCTGGGAATACCAGGTGCTGTAAGATTTTTCTTTTCCTTGTTTGTTTTAACTCATACACTCCCCTTGATCAACTGGGATATATTTATTTATCCTTGGAAATTGGTTGTTTGATTGATTTTCTTTCATTTAGCTTTCTCTGTGGCAAAGGACAGCTTGCTCATTTATCTTGCCTCCTACAGAAAGCAGTAGAGGGTTTTTTTTTGCTCTTTCTTGACTGCAACATACAGAGTTGGAAAGTACAAACAAAGTGCAGTGCTTCCAAAATTTGGTGGACACATCCGAAAGAAAGCGTCCTGAGGTCATTTTTTAAGTAGAGAAGAGTTTTCTTTGGCCACTGGATTATTATTATGTGTTAAGCATATAATTGTGCAGCTGAGTATGCCCTCTTTAGCAAACCACATGGAAGCTGTGACACAGGTATGCAGAAAAAGGTATTGTGGACGACTCCTGTGAAATTGAATAAATAGAGAGGCACTTACCTTTTCAAAAGAGAAATAAATAAAAATTGACACTGTCTGAGAGGAAAGGGCCTGTTGTCTCTTTTTTAGATCTGCAGTACAAGACATATTTTAATTATGGGAGAGCAGCATAAGGATGTGTGCAGTGCGCTTGCTTTAAATGGCCTGCTGGTAGCCGCAGCACTAGCTACGGCCATACCACCCTGTGCAGGTCCGAACTCGTCTGATCTCGGAAGCCAAACAGGGCTGGGCCTGGTTAGTACTTGGGTGGGAGACTTCCTGGGAATACCAGGTGCTGTAAGATTTTTCTTTTCCTTGTTTGTTTTAACTCATACACTCCCCCTGGCTCAACTGGGATATATTTATTTATCCTTGGAAATTGGTTGATTGATTGATTTTCTTTCATTTAGCTTTCTCTGTGGCAAAGGACAGCTTGCTCATTTATCTTGCCTCCTACAGAAAGCAGTAGAGGTTTTTTTTTGCTCTTTCTTGACTGCAACATACAGAGTAGGAAAGTACAAACAAAGTGCAGTGCTTCCAAAATTTGGTGGACACATCCGAAAGAAAGCGTCCTGAGGTCATTTTTTAAGTAGAGAAGAGTTTTCTTTGGCCACTGGATTATTATTATGTGTTATGCATACAATTGTGCAGCTGAGTATGCCCTCTTTTAGCAAACCACATGGAAGCTGTGACACAGGTATGCAGAAAAAGGTATTGTGGACGACTCCTGTGAAATTGAATGACTAGAGAGGCACTTACCTTTTCAAAAGAGAAATAAATAAAAATTGACACTGTCTGAGAGGAAAGGGCCTGTTGTCTCTTTTTTAGATCTGCAGTACAAGACATATTTTAATGATGGGAGAGCAGCATAAGGATGTGTGCAGTCGCTTGCTTTAAATGGCCTGCTGGTAGCCGCAGGCACTCAGCTACGGCCATACCACCCTGTGCAGGTCCGAACTCGTCTGATCTCGAAGCCAAACAGGGCTGGGCCTGGTTAGTACTTGGGTGGGAGACTTCCTGGGAATACCAGGTGCTGTAAGATTTTTCTTTTCCTTGTTTGTTTTAACTCATACACTCCCCTGGCTCAACTGGGATATATTTATTTATCCTTGGAAATTTGATTGATTTTCTTTCATTTAGCTTTCTCTGTGGCAAAGGACAGCTTGCTCATTTATCTTGCCTCCTACAGAAAGCAGTAGAGGTTTTTTTTTTTTGCTCTTTCTTGACTGCAACATACAGAGTAGGAAAGTACAAACAAAGTGCAGTGCTTCCAAAATTTGGTGGACACATCCGAAAGAAAGCGTCCTGAGGTCATTTTTTAAGTAGAGAAGAGTTTTCTTTGGCCACTGGATTATTATTATGTGTTATGCATACAATTGTGCAGCTGAGTATGCCCTCTTTTAGCAAACCACATGGAAGCTGTGACACAGGTATGCAGAAAAAGGTATTGTGGACGACTCCTGTGAAATTGAATGACTAGAGAGGCACTTACCTTTTCAAAAAGAGAAATAAATAAAAATTGACACTGTCTGAGAGGAAAGGGCCTGTTGTCTCTTTTTTTAGATCTGCAGTACAAGACATATTTTAATGATGGGAGAGCAGCATAAGGATGTGTGCAGTGCGCTTGCTTTAAATGGCCTGCTGGTAGCCGCAGCACTCGCTACGGCCATACCACCCTGTGCAGGTCCGAACTCGTCTGATCTCGGAAGCCTAACAGGGCTGGGCCTGGTTAGTACTTGGGTGGGAGACTTCCTGGGAATACCAGGTGCTGTAAGATTTTTCTTTTCCTTGTTTGTTTTAACTCATACACTCCCCTGGCTCAACTGGGATATATTTATTTATCCTTGGAAATTTGATTGATTTTCTTTCATTTAGCTTTCTCTGTGGCAAAGGACAGCTTGCTCATTTATCTTGCCTCCTACAGAAAGCAGTAGAGGGTTTTTTTTTTTTTGCTCTTTCTTGACTGCAACATACAGAGTTGGAAAGTACAAACAAAGTGCAGTGCTTCCAAAATTTGGTGGACACATCCGAAAGAAAGCGTCCTGAGGTCATTTTTTAAGTAGAGAAGAGTTTTCTTTGGCCACTGGATTATTATTATGTGTTAAGCATATAATTGTGCAGCTGAGTATGCCCTCTTTTAGCAAACCACATGGAAGCTGTGACACAGGTATGCAGAAAAAGGTATTGTGGACGACTCCTGTGAAATTGAATAAATAGAGAGGCACTTACCTTTTCAAAAGAGAAATAAATAAAAATTGACACTGTCTGAGAGGAAAGGGCCTGTTGTCTCTTTTTTAGATCTGCAGTACAAGACATATTTTAATTATGGAGAGCAGCATAAGGATGTGTGCAGTGCGCTTGCTTTAAATGGCCTGCTGGTAGCCGCAGCACTCAGCTACGGCCATACCACCCTGTGCAGGTCCGAACTCGTCTGATCTCGGAAGCCAAACAGGGCTGGGCCTGGTTAGTACTTGGATGGGAGACTTCCTGGGAATACCAGGTGCTGTAAGATTTTTCTTTTCCTTGTTTGTTTTAACTCATACACTCCCCCCTGGCTCAACTGGGATATATTTATTTATCCTTGGAAATTTGATTGATTTTCTTTCATTTAGCTTTCTCTGTGGCAAAGGACAGCTTGCTCATTTATCTTGCCTCCTACAGAAAGCAGTAGAGGGTTTTTTTTTGCTCTTTCTTGACTGCAACATACAGAGTAGGAAAGTACAAACAAAGTGCAGTGCTTCCAAAATTTGGTGGACACATCCGAAAGAAAGCGTCCTGAGGTCATTTTTTAAGTAGAGAAGAGTTTTCTTTGGCCACTGGATTATTATTATGTGTTAAGCCTATAATTGTGCAGCTGAGTATGCCCTTTTTAGCAAACAACATGGAAGCTATGACACAGGTATGCAGAAAAAGGTATTGTGGACGACTCCTGTGAAATTGAATGAATAGAGAGGAGGCACTTACCTTTTCAAAAAGAGAAATAAATAAAAATAGACAATGTCTGAGAGGAAAGGGCCTGTTGTCTCTTTTTTAGAGCTGCAGTACAAGACATATTTTAATGATGGGAGAGCAGCATAAGGATGCGTGCAGTGCGCTTGCTTTAAATGGCCTGCTGGTAGCCCCAGCCCTCAGCTTATGGCCATACCACCCTGTGCAGGCCCGAACTCGTCTGATCTCGGAAGCCAAACAGGGCTGGGCCTGGTTAGTACTTGGATGGGAGACTTCCTTGGAATACCAGGTGCTGTAAGATTTTTCTTTTCCTTGTTTGTTTTAACTCATAACTTGATCCCCCTTGATCAACTGGGATATATTTATTTATCCTTGGAAATTGGTTGTTTGATTGATTTTCTTTCATTTAGCTTTCTCTGTGGCAAAGGACAGCTTGCTCATTTATCTTGCCTCCTACAGAAAGCAGTAGAGGGTTTTTTTTTGCTCTTTCTTGACTGCAACATACAGAGTTGGAAAGTACAAACAAAGTGCAGTGCTTCCAAAATTTGGTGGACACATCCGAAAGAAAGCGTCCTGAGGTCATTTTTTAAGTAGAGAAGAGTTTTCTTTGGCCACTGGATTATTATTATGTGTTAAGCATATAATTGTGCAGCTGAGTATGCCCTCTTTTAGCAAACCACATGGAAGCTGTGACACAGGTATGCAGAAAAGGTATTGTGGATCGACTCCTGTGAAATTGAATAAATAGAGAGGCACTTACCTTTTCAAAAGAGAAATAAATAAAATTGACACTGTCTGAGAGGAAAGGGCCTGTTGTCTCTTTTTTAGATCTGCAGTACAAGACATATTTTAATTATGGGAGAGCAGCATAAGGATGTGTGCAGTGCGCTTGCTTTAAATGGCCTGCTGGTAGCCAGCAGCACTAAGCTACGGCCATACCACCCTGTGCAGGTCCGAACTCGTCTGATCTCGGAAGCCAAACAGGGCTGGGCCTGGTTAGTACTTGGGTGGGAGACTTCCTGGGAATACCAGGTGCTGTAAGATTTTTCTTTTCCTTGTTTGTTTTAACTCATACACTCCCCTGGCTCAACTGGGATATATTTATTTATCCTTGGAAATTTGATTGATTTTCTTTCATTTAGCTTTCTCTGTGGCAAAGGACAGCTTGCTCATTTATCTTGCCTCCTACAGAAAGCAGTAGAGGGTTTTTTTGCTCTTTCTTGACTGCAACATACAGAGTAGGAAAGTACAAACAAAGTGCAGTGCTTCCAAAATTTGGTGGACACATCCGAAAGAAAGCGTCCTGAGGTCATTTTTTAAGTAGAGAAGAGTTTTCTTTGGCCACTGGATTATTATTATGTGTTAAGCCTATAATTGTGCAGCTGAGTATGCCCTTTTTAGCAAACAACATGGAAGCTATGACACAGGTATGCAGAAAAAGGTATTGTGGACGACTCCTGTGAAATTGAATGAATAGAGAGGAGGCACTTACCTTTTCAAAAGAGAAATAAATAAAAATAGACAATGTCTGAGAGGAAAGGGCCTGTTGTCTCTTTTTTAGAGCTGCAGTACAAGACATATTTTAATGATGGGAGAGCAGCATAAGGATGCGTGCAGTCGCTTGCTTTAAATGGCCTGCTGGTAGCCCCAGCCCTCGCTTATGGCCATACCACCCTGTGCAGGCCCGAACTCGTCTGATCTCGGAAGCCAAACAGGGCTGGGCCTGGTTAGTACTTGGATGGGAGACTTCCTGGGAATACCAGGTGCTGTAAGATTTTTCTTTTCCTTGTTTGTTTTAACTCATAACTTGATCCCCCTTGATCAACTGGGATATATTTATTTATCCTTGGAAATTGGTTGTTTGATTTTCTTTCATTTAGCTTTCTCTGTGGCAAAGGACAGCTTGCTCATTTATCTTGCCTCCTACAGAAAGCAGTAGAGGTTTTTTTTTTGCTCTTTCTTGACTGCAACATACAGAGTTGGAAAGTACAAACAAAGTGCAGTGCTTCCAAAATTTGGTGGACACATCCAAAGAAAGCGTCCTGAGGTCATTTTTTAAGTAGAGAAGAGTTTTCTTTGGCCACTGGATTATTATTATGTGTTAAGCATATAATTGTGCAGCTGAGTATGCCCTCTTTAGCAAACCACATGGAAGCTGTGACACAGGTATGCAGAAAAAGGTATTGTGGACGACTCCTGTGAAATTGAATAAATAGAGAGGCACTTACCTTTTCAAAAGAGAAATAAATAAAAATTGACACTGTCTGAGAGGAAAGGGCCTGTTGTCTCTTTTTTAGATCTGCAGTACAAGACATATTTTAATTATGGGAGAGCAGCATAAGGATGTGTGCAGTGCGCTTGCTTTAAATGGCCTGCTGGTAGCCACGAGCACTAAGCTTACGGCCATACCACCCTGTGCAGGTCCGAACTCGTCTGATCTCGGAAGCCAAACAGGGCTGGGCCTGGTTAGTACTTGGGTGGGAGACTTCCTGGGAATACCAGGTGCTGTAAGATTTTTCTTTTCCTTGTTTGTTTTAACTCATACACTCCCCTGGCTCAACTGGGATATATTTATTTATCCTTGGAAAGTTTGATTGATTTTCTTTCATTTAGCTTTCTCTGTGGCAAAGGACAGCTTGCTCATTTATCTTGCCTCCTACAGAAAGCAGTAGAGGGTTTTTTTTGCTCTTTCTTGACTGCAACATACAGAGTAGGAAAGTACAAACAAAGTGCAGTGCTTCCAAAATTTGGTGGACACATCCGAAGAAAGCGTCCTGAGGTCATTTTTTAAGTAGAGAAGAGTTTTCTTTGGCCACTGGATTATTATTATGTGTTAAGCCTATAATTGTGCAGCTGAGTATGCCCTTTTTAGCAAACAACATGGAAGCTATGACACAGGTATGCAGAAAAAGGTATTGTGGACGACTCCTGTGAAATTGAATGAATAGAGAGGAGGCACTTACCTTTTCAAAAGAGAAATAAATAAAAATAGACAATGTCTGAGAGGAAAGGGCCTGTTGTCTCTTTTTTAGAGCTGCAGTACAAGACATATTTTAATGATGGGAGAGCAGCATAAGGATGCGTGCAGTGCGCTTGCTTTAAATGGCCTGCTGGTAGCCCCAGCCCTCAGCTTATGGCCATACCACCCTGTGCAGGCCCGAACTCGTCTGATCTCGGAAGCCAAACAGGGCTGGGCCTGGTTAGTACTTGGATGGGAGACTTCCTGGGAATACCAGGTGCTGTAAGATTTTTCTTTTCCTTGTTTGTTTTAACTCATAACTTGATCCCCTTGATCAACTGGGATATATTTATTTATCCTTGGAAATTGGTTGTTTGATTTTTCTTTCATTTAGCTTTCTCTGTGGCAAAGGACAGCTTGCTCATTTATCTTGCCTCCTACAGAAAGCAGTAGAGGTTTTTTTTTGCTCTTTCTTGACTGCAACATACAGAGTTGGAAAGTACAAACAAAGTGCAGTGCTTCAAAATTTGGTGGACACATCCGAAAGAAAGCGTCCTGAGGTCATTTTTAAGTAGAGAAGAGTTTTCTTTGGCCACTGGATTATTATTATGTGTTAAGCATATAATTGTGCAGCTGAGTATGCCCTCTTTAGCAAACCACATGGAAGCTGTGACACAGGTATGCAGAAAAAGGTATTGTGGACGACTCCTGTGAAATTGAATAAATAGAGAGGCACTTACCTTTTCAAAAAGAGAAATAAATAAAAATTGACACTGTCTGAGAGGAAAGGGCCTGTTGTCTCTTTTTAGATCTGCAGTACAAGACATATTTTAATGATGAGAGAGCAGCATAAGGATGTGTGCAGTCGCTTGCTTTAAATGGCCTGCTGGTAGCCGCAGCACTCAGCTACGGCCATACCACCCTGTGCAGGTCCGAACTCGTCTGATCTCGGAAGCCAAACAGGGCTGGGCCTGGTTAGTACTTGGGTGGGAGACTTCCTGGGAATACCAGGTGCTGTAAGATTTTTCTTTTCCTTGTTTGTTTTAACTCATACACTCCCCTGGCTCAACTGGGATATATTTATTTATCCTTGGAAATTTGATTGATTTTCTTTCATTTAGCTTTCTCTGTGGCAAAGGACAGCTTGCTCATTTATCTTGCCTCCTACAGAAAGCAGTAGAGGTTTTTTTTGCTCTTTCTTGACTGCAACATACAGAGTAGGAAAGTACAAACAAAGTGCAGTGCTTCCAAAATTTGGTGGACACATCCGAAAGAAAGCGTCCTGAGGTCATTTTTTAAGTAGAGAAGAGTTTTCTTTGGCCACTGGATTATTATTATGTGTTATGCATACAATTGTGCAGCTGAGTATGCCCTCTTTAGCAAACCACATGGAAGCTGTGACACAGGTATGCAGAAAAAGGTATTGTGGACGACTCCTGTGAAATTGAATGACTTAGAGAGGCACTTACCTTTTCAAAAGAGAAATAAATAAAAATTGACACTGTCTGAGAGGAAAGGGCCTGTTGTCTCTTTTTTAGATCTGCAGTACAAGACATATTTTAATGATGGGAGAGCAGCATAAGGATGTGTGCAGTGCGCTTGCTTTAAATGGCCTGCTGGTAGTCGCAGCACTCAAGCTACGGCCATACCACCCTGTGCAGGTCCGAACTCGTCTGATCTCGGAAGCCAAACAGGGCTGGGCCTGGTTAGTACTTGGGTGGGAGACTTCCTGGGAATACCAGGTGCTGTAAGATTTTTCTTTTCCTTGTTTGTTTTAACTCATACACTCCCCCTGGCTCAACTGGGATATATTTATTTATCCTTGGAAATTTGATTGATTTTCTTTCATTTAGCTTTCTCTGTGGCAAAGGACAGCTTGCTCATTTATCTTGCCTCCTACAGAAAGCAGTAGAGGGTTTTTTTGCTCTTTCTTGACTGCAACATACAGAGTAGGAAAGTACAAACAAAGTGCAGTGCTTCCAAAATTTAGTGGACACATCCGAAAGAAAGCGTCCTGAGGTCATTTTTTAAGTAGAGAAGAGTTTTCTTTGGCCACTGGATTATTATTATGTGTTAAGCCTATAATTGTGCAGCTGAGTATGCCCTTTTTAGCAAACAACATGGAAGCTATGACACAGGTATGCAGAAAAAGGTATTGTGGACGACTCCTGTGAAATTGAATGAATAGAGAGGAGGCACTTACCTTTTCAAAAGAGAAATAAATAAAAATAGACAATGTCTGAGAGGAAAGGGCCTGTTGTCTCTTTTTTAGAGCTGCAGTACAAGACATATTTTAATGATGGGAGAGCAGCATAAGGATGCGTGCAGTGCGCTTGCTTTAAATGGCCTGCTGGTAGCCCCAGCCCTCAGCTTATGGCCATACCACCCTGTGCAGGCCGAACTCGTCTGATCTCGGAAGCCAAACAGGGCTGGGCCTGGTTAGTACTTGGATGGGAGACTTCCTTGGAATACCAGGTGCTGTAAGATTTTTCTTTTCCTTGTTTGTTTTAACTCATAACTTGATCCCCTTGATCAACTGGGATATATTTATTTATCCTTGGAAATTGGTTGTTTGATTGATTTTCTTTCATTTAGCTTTCTCTGTGGCAAAGGACAGCTTGCTCATTTATCTTGCCTCCTACAGAAAGCAGTAGAGGGTTTTTTTTGCTCTTTCTTGACTGCAACATACAGAGTTGGAAAGTACAAACAAAGTGCAGTGCTTCCAAAATTTGGTGGACACATCCGAAAGAAAGCGTCCTGAGGTCATTTTTTAAGTAGAGAAGAGTTTTCTTTGGCCACTGGATTATTATTATGTGTTAAGCATATAATTGTGCAGCTGAGTATGCCCTCTTTTAGCAAACCACATGGAAGCTGTGACACAGGTATGCAGAAAAAGGTATTGTGGACGACTCCTGTGAAATTGAATAAATAGAGAGGCACTTACCTTTTCAAAAGAGAAATAAATAAAAATTGACACTGTCTGAGAGGAAAGGGCCTGTTGTCTCTTTTTTAGATCTGCAGTACAAGACATATTTTAATTATGGGAGAGCAGCATAAGGATGTGTGCAGTGCGCTTGCTTTAAATGGCCTGCTGGTAGCCGCAGCACTAGCTACGGCCATACCACCCTGTGCAGGTCCGAACTCGTCTGATCTCGGAAGCCAAACAGGGCTGGGCCTGGTTAGTACTTGGGTGGGAGACTTCCTGGGAATACCAGGTGCTGTAAGATTTTTCTTTTCCTTGTTTGTTTTAACTCATACACTCCCCTGGCTCAACTGGGATATATTTATTTATCCTTGGAAATTTGATTGATTTTCTTTCATTTAGCTTTCTCTGTGGCAAAGGACAGCTTGCTCATTTATCTTGCCTCCTACAGAAAGCAGTAGAGGGTTTTTTGCTCTTTCTTGACTGCAACATACAGAGTAGGAAAGTACAAACAAAGTGCAGTGCTTCCAAAATTTGGTGGACACATCCGAAAGAAAGCGTCCTGAGGTCATTTTTAAGTAGAGAAGAGTTTTCTTTGGCCACTGGATTATTATTATGTGTTAAGCCTATAATTGTGCAGCTGAGTATGCCCTTTTTAGCAAACAACATGGAAGCTATGACACAGGTATGCAGAAAAAGGTATTGTGGACGACTCCTGTGAAATTGAATGAATAGAGAGGAGGCACTTACCTTTTCAAAAGAGAAATAAATAAAATAGACAATGTCTGAGAGGAAAGGGCCTGTTGTCTCTTTTTTAGAGCTGCAGTACAAGACATATTTTAATGATGGGAGAGCAGCATAAGGATGCGTGCAGTGCGCTTGCTTTAAATGGCCTGCTGGTAGCCCAGCCCTCAGCTTATGGCCATACCACCCTGTGCAGGCCCGAACTCGTCTGATCTCGGAAGCCAAACAGGGCTGGGCCTGGTTAGTACTTGGATGGGAGACTTCCTGGGAATACCAGGTGCTGTAAGATTTTTCTTTTCCTTGTTTGTTTTAACTCATAACTTAATCCCCCTGATCAACTGGGATATATTTATTTATCCTTGGAAATTGGTTGTTTGATTTTCTTTCATTTAGCTTTCTCTGTGGCAAAGGACAGCTTGCTCATTTATCTTGCCTCCTACAGAAAGCAGTAGAGGTTTTTTTTTGCTCTTTCTTGACTGCAACATACAGAGTTGGAAAGTACAAACAAAGTGCAGTGCTTCCAAAATTTGGTGGACACATCCGAAAGAAACGTCCTGAGGTCATTTTTTAAGTAGAGAAGAGTTTTCTTTGGCCACTGGATTATTATTATGTGTTAAGCATATAATTGTGCAGCTGAGTATGCCCTCTTTTAGCAAACCACATGGAAGCTGTGACACAGGTATGCAGAAAAAGGTATTGTGGACGACTCCTGTGAAATTGAATAAATAGAGAGGCACTTACCTTTTCAAAAAGAGAAATAAATAAAATTGACACTGTCTGAGAGGAAAGGGCCTGTTGTCTCTTTTTTAGATCTGCAGTACAAGACATATTTTAATGATGGGAGAGCAGCATAAGGATGTGTGCAGTGCGCTTGCTTTAAATGGCCTGCTGGTAGCCGCAGCACTAAGCTACTGGCCATACCACCCTGTGCAGGTCCGAACTCGTCTGATCTCGGAAGCCAAACAGGGCTGGGCCTGGTTAGTACTTGGGTGGGAGACTTCCTGGGAATACCAGGTGCTGTAAGATTTTTCTTTTCCTTGTTTGTTTTAACTCATACACTCCCCCTGGCTCAACTGGGATATATTTATTTATCCTTGGAAATTTGATTGATTTTTCTTTCATTTAGCTTTCTCTGTGGCAAAGGACAGCTTGCTCATTTATCTTGCCTCCTACAGAAAGCAGTAGAGGTTTTTTTTGCTCTTTCTTGACTGCAACATACAGAGTAGGAAAGTACAAACAAAGTGCAGTGCTTCCAAAATTTGGTGGACACATCCGAAAGAAAGCGTCCTGAGGTCATTTTTAAGTAGAGAAGAGTTTTCTTTGGCCACTGGATTATTATTATGTGTTATGCATACAATTGTGCAGCTGAGTATGCCCTCTTTTAGCAAACCACATGGAAGCTGTGACACAGGTATGCAGAAAAAGGTATTGTGGACGACTCCTGTGAAATTGAATGACTTAGAGAGGCACTTACCTTTTCAAAAGAGAAATAAATAAAATTGACACTGTCTGAGAGGAAAGGGCCTGTTGTCTCTTTTTTAGATCTGCAGTACAAGACATATTTTAATGATGGGAGAGCAGCATAAGGATGTGTGCAGTGCGCTTGCTTTAAATGGCCTGCTGGTAGCCGCAGCACTACGCTTACGGCCATACCACCCTGTGCAGGTCCGAACTTCGTCTGATCTCGGAAGCCAAACAGGGCTGGGCCTGGTTAGTACTTGGGTGGGAGACTTCCTGGGAATACCAGGTGCTGTAAGATTTTTCTTTTCCTTGTTTGTTTTAACTCATACACTCCCCCTGGCTCAACTGGGATATATTTATTTATCCTTGGAAATTTGATTGATTTTCTTTCATTTAGCTTTCTCTGTGGCAAAGGACAGCTTGCTCATTTATCTTGCCTCCTACAGAAAGCAGTAGAGGGTTTTTTTTTTTTGCTCTTTCTTGACTGCAACATACAGAGTTGGAAAGTACAAACAAAGTGCAGTGCTTCCAAAATTTGGTGGACACATCCGAAAGAAAGCGTCCTGAGGTCATTTTTTAAGTAGAGAAGAGTTTTCTTTGGCCACTGGATTATTATTATGTGTTAAGCCTATAATTGTGCAGCTGAGTATGCCCTTTTTAGCAAACAACATGGAAGCTATGACACAGGTTTGCAGAAAAAGGTATTGTGGACGACTCCTGTGAAATTGAATGAATAGAGAGGAGGCACTTACCTTTTCAAAAGAGAAATAAATAAAATAGACAATGTCTGAGAGGAAAGGGCCTGTTGTCTCTTTTTTTAGAGCTGCAGTACAAGACATATTTTAATGATGGGAGAGCAGCATAAGGATGCGTGCAGTCGCTTGCTTTAAATGGCCTGCTGGTAGCCCCAGCCCTCAGCTTATGGCCATACCACCCTGTGCAGGCCCGAACTCGTCTGATCTCGGAAGCCAAACAGGGCTGGGCCTGGTTAGTACTTGGATGGGAGACTTCCTGGGAATACCAGGTGCTGTAAGATTTTTCTTTTCCTTGTTTGTTTTAACTCATAACTTGACCCCCTTGATCAACTGGGATATATTTATTTATCCTTGGAAATTGGTTGTTTGATTGATTTTCTTTCATTTAGCTTTCTCTGTGGCAAAGGACAGCTTGCTCATTTATCTTGCCTCCTACAGAAAGCAGTAGAGGGTTTTTTTTTGCTCTTTCTTGACTGCAACATACAGAGTTGGAAAGTACAAACAAAGTGCAGTGCTTCCAAAATTTGGTGGACACATCCGAAAGAAAGCGTCCTGAGGTCATTTTTTAAGTAGAGAAGAGTTTTCTTTGGCCACTGGATTATTATTATGTGTTAAGCATATAATTGTGCAGCTGAGTATGCCCTCTTTTAGCAAACCACATGGAAGCTGTGACACAGGTATGCAGAAAAAGGTATTGTGGACGACTCCTGTGAAATTGAATAAATAGAGAGGCACTTACCTTTTCAAAAAGAGAAATAAATAAAAATTGACACTGTCTGAGAGGAAAGGGCCTGTTGTCTCTTTTTTAGATCTGCAGTACAAGACATATTTTAATTATGGGAGAGCAGCATAAGGATGTGTGCAGTGCGCTTGCTTTAAATGGCCTGCTGGTAGCCGCAGCACTACGCTTGCAGCCATACCACCCTGTGCAGGTCGAACTCGTCTGATCTCGGAAGCCAAACAGGGCTGGGCCTGGTTAGTACTTGGGTGGGAGACTTCCTGGGAATACCAGGTGCTGTAAGATTTTTCTTTTCCTTGTTTGTTTTAACTCATACACTCCCCCTGGCTCAACTGGGATATATTTATTTATCCTTGGAAATTTGATTGATTTTCTTTCATTTAGCTTTCTCTGTGGCAAAGGACAGCTTGCTCATTTATCTTGCCTCCTACAGAAAGCAGTAGAGGTTTTTTTGCTCTTTCTTGACTGCAACATACAGAGTAGGAAAGTACAAACAAAGTGCAGTGCTTCCAAAATTTGAGTGGACACATCCGAAGAAAGCGTCCTGAGGTCATTTTTTAAGTAGAGAAGAGTTTTCTTTGGCCACTGGATTATTATTATGTGTTATGCATACAATTGTGCAGCTGAGTATGCCCTCTTTTAGCAAACCACATGGAAGCTGTGACACAGGTATGCAGAAAAAGGTATTGTGGACGACTCCTGTGAAATTGAATGACTAGAGAGGCACTTACCTTTTCAAAAGAGAAATAAATAAAAATTGACACTGTCTGAGAGGAAAGGGCCTGTTGTCTCTTTTTTTAGATCTGCAGTACAAGACATATTTTTAATGATGGGAGAGCAGCATAAGGATGTGTGCAGTGCGCTTGCTTTAAATGGCCTGCTGGTAGCCGCAGCACTCAGCTTACGGCCATACCACCCTGTGCAGGTCCGAACTCGTCTGATCTCGGAAGCCAAACAGGGCTGGGCCTGGTTAGTACTTGGGTGGGAGACTTCCTGGGAATACCAGGTGCTGTAAGATTTTTCTTTTCCTTGTTTGTTTTAACTCATACACTCCCCCTGGCTCAACTGGGATATATTTATTTATCCTTGGAAATTTGATTGATTTTCTTTCATTTAGCTTTCTCTGTGGCAAAGGACAGCTTGCTCATTTATCTTGCCTCCTACAGAAAGCAGTAGAGGGATTTTTTTTTTTGCTCTTTCTTGACTGCAACATACAGAGTTGGAAAGTACAAACAAAGTGCAGTGCTTCCAAAATTTGGTGGACACATCCGAAGAAAGCGTCCTGAGGTCATTTTTTAAGTAGAGAAGAGTTTTCTTTGGCCACTGGATTATTATTATGTGTTAAGCATATAATTGTGCAGCTGAGTATGCCCTCTTTTAGCAAACCACATGGAAGCTGTGACACAGGTATGCAGAAAAAGGTATTGTGGACGACTCCTGTGAAATTGAATAAATAGAGAGGCACTTACCTTTTCAAAAAGAGAAATAAATAAAAATTGACACTGTCTGAGAGGAAAAGGGCCTGTTGTCTCTTTTTTAGATCTGCAGTACAAGACATATTTTAATTATGGGAGAGCAGCATAAGGATGTGTGCAGTGCGCTTGCTTTAAATGGCCTGCTGGTAGCCGCAGCACTCGCTTACGGCCATACCACCCTGTGCAGGTCCGAACTTCGTCTGATCTCGGAAGCCAAACAGGGCTGGGCCTGGTTAGTACTTGGGTGGGAGACTTCCTGGGAATACCAGGTGCTGTAAGATTTTTCTTTTCCTTGTTTGTTTTAACTCATACACTCCCCCCTGGCTCAACTGGGATATATTTATTTATCCTTGGAAATTGGTTGTTTGATTGATTTTCTTTCATTTAGCTTTCTCTGTGGCAAAGGACAGCTTGCTCATTTATCTTGCCTCCTACAGAAAGCAGTAGAGGGTTTTTTTTGCTCTTTCTTGACTGCAACGTACAGAGTTGGAAAGTACAAACAAAGTGCAGTGCTTCCAAAATTTGGTGGACACATCCGAAAGAAAGCGTCCTGAGGTCATTTTTTAAGTAGAGAAGAGTTTTCTTTGGCCACTGGATTATTATTATGTGTTAAGCATATAATTGTGCAGCTGAGTATGCCCTCTTTTAGCAAACCACATGGAAGCTGTGACACAGGTATGCAGAAAAAGGTATTGTGGGCGACTCCTGTGAAATTGAATAAATAGAGAGGCACTTACCTTTTCAAAAAGAGAAATAAATAAAAATTGACACTGTCTGAGAGGAAAGGGCCTGTTGTCTCTTTTTTAGATCTGCAGTACAAGACATATTTTAATTATGGGAGAGCAGCATAAGGATGTGTGCAGTGCGCTTGCTTTAAATGGCCTGCTGGTAGCCGCAGCACTAAGCTTACGGCCATACCACCCTGTGCAGGTCCGAACTCGTCTGATCTCGGAAGCCAAACAGGGCTGGGCCTGGTTAGTACTTGGGTGGGAGACTTCCTGGGAATACCAGGTGCTGTAAGATTTTTCTTTTCCTTGTTTGTTTTAACTCATACACTCCCCCTGGCTCAACTGGGATATATTTATTTATCCTTGGAAATTTGATTGATTTTCTTTCATTTAGCTTTCTCTGTGGCAAAGGACAGCTTGCTCATTTATCTTGCCTCCTACAGAAAGCAGTAGAGGGTTTTTTTTGCTCTTTCTTGACTGCAACATACAGAGTAGGAAAGTACAAACAAAGTGCAGTGCTTCCAAAATTTAGTGGACACATCCGAAAGAAAGCGTCCTGAGGTCATTTTTTAAGTAGAGAAGAGTTTTCTTTGGCCACTGGATTATTATTATGTGTTAAGCCTATAATTGTGCAGCTGAGTATGCCCTTTTTAGCAAACAACATGGAAGCTATGACACAGGTATGCAGAAAAAGGTATTGTGGACGACTCCTGTGAAATTGAATGAATAGAGAGGAGGCACTTACCTTTTCAAAAGAGAAATAAATAAAAATAGACAATGTCTGAGAGGAAAGGGCCTGTTGTCTCTTTTTTAGAGCTGCAGTACAAGACATATTTTAATGATGGGAGAGCAGCATAAGGATGCGTGCAGTGCGCTTGCTTTAAATGGCCTGCTGGTAGCCCCAGCCCTCGCTTATGGCCATACCACCCTGTGCAGGCCCGAACTCGTCTGATCTCGGAAGCCAAACAGGGCTGGGCCTGGTTAGTACTTGGATGGGAGACTTCCTGGGAATACCAGGTGCTGTAAGATTTTTCTTTTCCTTGTTTGTTTTAACTCATAGCAGTCCCCTTGATCAACTGGGATATATTTATTTATCCTTGGAAATTGGTTGTTTGATTTTTCTTTCATTTAGCTTTCTCTGTGGCAAAGGACAGCTTGCTCATTTATCTTGCCTCCTACAGAAAGCAGTAGAGGATTTTTTTTTGCTCTTTCTTGACTGCAACATACAGAGTTGGAAAGTACAAACAAAGTGCAGTGCTTCCAAAATTTGGTGGACACATCCGAAAGAAAGCGTCCTGAGGTCATTTTTTAAGTAGAGAAGAGTTTTCTTTGGCCACTGGATTATTATTATGTGTTAAGCATATAATTGTGCAGCTGAGTATGCCCTCTTTAGCAAACCACATGGAAGCTGTGACACAGGTATGCAGAAAAGGTATTGTGGACGACTCCTGTGAAATTGAATAAATAGAGAGGCACTTACCTTTTCAAAAAGAGAAATAAATAAAAATTGACACTGTCTGAGAGGAAAGGGCCTGTTGTCTCTTTTTTTAGATCTGCAGTACAAGACATATTTTAATGATGGGAGAGCAGCATAAGGATGTGTGCAGTGCGCTTGTTTTAAATGGCCTGCTGGTAGCCGCAGCACTCGCATACGGCCATACCACCCTGTGCAGGCCCGAACTCGTCTGATCTCGGAAGCCAAACAGGGCTGGGCCTGGTTAGTACTTGGGTGGGAGACTTCCTGGGAATACCAGGTGCTGTAAGATTTTTCTTTTCCTTGTTTGTTTTAACTCATACACTCCCCCCTGGCTCAACTGGGATATATTTATTTATCCTTGGAAATTTGATTGATTTTCTTTCATTTAGCTTTCTCTGTGGCAAAGGACAGCTTGCTCATTTATCTTGCCTCCTACAGAAAGCAGTAGAGGGTTTTTTGCTCTTTCTTGACTGCAACATACAGAGTAGGAAAGTACAAACAAAGTGCAGTGCTTCCAAAATTTGGTGGACACATCCGAAAGAAAGCGTCCTGAGGTCATTTTTTTAAGTAGAGAAGAGTTTTCTTTGGCCACTGGATTATTATTATGTGTTAAGCCTATAATTGTGCAGCTGAGTATGCCCTTTTTAGCAAACAACATGGAAGCTATGACACAGGTATGCAGAAAAAGGTATTGTGGACGACTCCTGTGAAATTGAATGAATAGAGAGAGGCACTTACCTTTTCAAAAGAGAAATAAATAAAAATAGACAATGTCTGAGAGGAAAGGGCCTGTTGTCTCTTTTTTAGAGCTGCAGTACAAGACATATTTTAATGATGGGAGAGCAGCATAAGGATGCGTGCAGTGCGCTTGCTTTAAATGGCCTGCTGGTAGCCCCAGCCCTCGCTTATGGCCATACCACCCTGTGCAGGCCCGAACTCGTCTGATCTCGGAAGCCAAACAGGGCTGGGCCTGGTTAGTACTTGGATGGGAGACTTCCTTGGAATACCAGGTGCTGTAAGATTTTTCTTTTCCTTGTTTGTTTTAACTCATAACTTGATCCCCTTGATCAACTGGGATATATTTATTTATCCTTGGAAATTGGTTGTTTGATTGATTTTCTTTCATTTAGCTTTCTCTGTGGCAAAGGACAGCTTGCTCATTTATCTTGCCTCCTACAGAAAGCAGTAGAGGGTTTTTTTTTGCTCTTTCTTGACTGCAACATACAGAGTTGGAAAGTACAAACAAAGTGCAGTGCTTCCAAAATTTGGTGGACACATCCGAAAGAAAGCGTCCTGAGGTCATTTTTTAAGTAGAGAAGAGTTTTCTTTGGCCACTGGATTATTATTATGTGTTAAGCATATAATTGTGCAGCTGAGTATGCCCTCTTTTAGCAAACCACATGGAAGCTGTGACACAGGTATGCAGAAAAAGGTATTGTGGACGACTCCTGTGAAATTGAATAAATAGAGAGGCACTTACCTTTTCAAAAGAGAAATAAATAAAAATTGACACTGTCTGAGAGGAAAGGGCCTGTTGTCTCTTTTTTAGATCTGCAGTACAAGACATATTTTAATTATGGGAGAGCAGCATAAGGATGTGTGCAGTGCGCTTGCTTTAAATGGCCTGCTGGTAGCCGCAGCACTCGCTTACGGCCATACCACCCTGTGCAGGTCCCGAACTCGTCTGATCTCGGAAGCCAAACAGGGCTGGGCCTGGTTAGTACTTGGGTGGGAGACTTCCTGGGAATACCAGGTGCTGTAAGATTTTTCTTTTCCTTGTTTGTTTTAACTCATACACTCCCCTGGCTCAACTGGGATATATTTATTTATCCTTGGAAATTTGATTGATTTTCTTTCATTTAGCTTTCTCTGTGGCAAAGGACAGCTTGCTCATTTATCTTGCCTCCTACAGAAAGCAGTAGAGGGTTTTTTTGCTCTTTCTTGACTGCAACATACAGAGTAGGAAAGTACAAACAAAGTGCAGTGCTTCCAAAATTTGGTGGACACATCCGAAAGAAAGCGTCCTGAGGTCATTTTTTAAGTAGAGAAGAGTTTTCTTTGGCCACTGGATTATTATTATGTGTTAAGCCTATAATTGTGCAGCTGAGTATGCCCTCTTTTAGCAAACAACATGGAAGCTATGACACAGGTATGCAGAAAAAGGTATTGTGGACTGACTCCTGTGAAATTGAATGAATAGAGAGGAGGCACTTACCTTTTCAAAAAGAGAAATAAATAAAAATAGACAATGTCTGAGAGGAAAGGGCCTGTTGTCTCTTTTTTTAGAGCTGCAGTACAAGACATATTTTAATGATGGGAGAGCAGCATAAGGATGCGTGCAGTGCGCTTGCTTTAAATGGCCTGCTGGTAGCCCCAGCCCTCGCTTATGGCCATACCACCCTGTGCAGGCCCGAACTCGTCTGATCTCGGAAGCCAAACAGGGCTGGGCCTGGTTAGTACTTGGATGGGAGACTTCCTGGGAATACCAGGTGCTGTAAGATTTTTCTTTTCCTTGTTTGTTTTAACTCATAACTTGATCCCCTTGATCAACTGGGATATATTTATTTATCCTTGGAAATTGGTTGTTTGATTTTTTCTTTCATTTAGCTTTCTCTGTGGCAAAGGACAGCTTGCTCATTTATCTTGCCTCCTACAGAAAGCAGTAGAGGGTTTTTTTTTTGCTCTTTCTTGACTGCAACATACAGAGTTGGAAAGTACAAACAAAGTGCAGTGCTTCCAAAATTTGGTGGACACATCCGAAAGAAAGCGTCCTGAGGTCATTTTTTAAGTAGAGAAGAGTTTTCTTTGGCCACTGGATTATTATTATGTGTTAAGCATATAATTGTGCAGCTGAGTATGCCCTCTTTTAGCAAACCACATGGAAGCTGTGACACAGGTATGCAGAAAAAGGTATTGTGGACGACTCCTGTGAAATTGAATAAATAGAGAGGCACTTACCTTTTCAAAAAGAGAAATAAATAAAAATTGACACTGTCTGAGAGGAAAGGGCCTGTTGTCTCTTTTTTTAGATCTGCAGTACAAGACATATTTTAATGATGGGAGAGCAGCATAAGGATGTGTGCAGTGCGCTTGCTTTAAATGGCCTGCTGGTAGCCGCAGCACTCGCTTACGGCCATACCACCCTGTGCAGGTCCGAACTCGTCTGATCTCGGAAGCCAAACAGGGCTGGGCCTGGTTAGTACTTGGGTGGGAGACTTCCTGGGAATACCAGGTGCTGTAAGATTTTTCTTTTCCTTGTTTGTTTTAACTCATACACTCCCCCCTGGCTCAACTGGGATATATTTATTTATCCTTGGAAATTTGATTGATTTTCTTTCATTTAGCTTTCTCTGTGGCAAAGGACAGCTTGCTCATTTATCTTGCCTCCTACAGAAAGCAGTAGAGGTTTTTTTTTTGCTCTTTCTTGACTGCAACATACAGAGTAGGAAAGTACAAACAAAGTGCAGTGCTTCCAAAATTTGGTGGACACATCCGAAAGAAAGCGTCCTGAGGTCATTTTTTAAGTAGAGAAGAGTTTTCTTTGGCCACTGGATTATTATTATGTGTTATGCATACAATTGTGCAGCTGAGTATGCCCTCTTTTAGCAAACCACATGGAAGCTGTGACACAGGTATGCAGAAAAAGGTATTGTGGACGACTCCTGTGAAATTGAATGACTTAGAGAGGCACTTACCTTTTCAAAAAGAGAAATAAATAAAAATTGACACTGTCTGAGAGGAAAGGGCCTGTTGTCTCTTTTTTTAGATCTGCAGTACAAGACATATTTTAATGATGGGAGAGCAGCATAAGGATGTGTGCAGTGCGCTTGCTTTAAATGGCCTGCTGGTAGCCGCAGCACTCGCTTACAGCCATATACCACCCTGTGCAGGTCCGAACTCGTCTGATCTCGGAAGCCAAACAGGGCTGGGCCTGGTTAGTACTTGGGTGGGAGACTTCCTGGGAATACCAGGTGCTGTAAGATTTTTCTTTTCCTTGTTTGTTTTAACTCATACACTCCCCTGGCTCAACTGGGATATATTTATTTATCCTTGAAATTTGATTGATTTTCTTTCATTTAGCTTTCTCTGTGGCAAAGGACAGCTTGCTCATTTATCTTGCCTCCTACAGAAAGCAGTAGAGGGTTTTTTTTTTTGCTCTTTCTTGACTGCAACATACAGAGTTGGAAAGTACAAACAAAGTGCAGTGCTTCCAAAATTTGGTGGACACATCCGAAAGAAAGCGTCCTGAGGTCATTTTTAAGTAGAGAAGAGTTTTCTTTGGCCACTGGATTATTATTATGTGTTAAGCATATAATTGTGCAGCTGAGTATGCCCTCTTTTAGCAAACCACATGGAAGCTGTGACACAGGTATGCAGAAAAAGGTATTGTGGACGACTCCTGTGAAATTGAATAAATAGAGAGGCACTTACCTTTTCAAAAAGAGAAATAAATAAAAATTGACACTGTCTGAGAGGAAAGGGCCTGTTGTCTCTTTTTTTAGAGCTGCAGTACAAGACATATTTTAATGATGGGAGAGCAGCATAAGGATGCGTGCAGTGCGCTTGCTTTAAATGGCCTGCTGGTAGCCCCAGCCCTCGCTTATGGCCATACCACCCTGTGCAGGCCCGAACTCGTCTGATCTCGGAAGCCAAACAGGGCTGGGCCTGGTTAGTACTTGGATGGGAGACTTCCTTGGAATACCAGGTGCTGTAAGATTTTTCTTTTCCTTGTTTGTTTTAACTCATAACTTGATCCCCTTGATCAACTGGGATATATTTATTTATCCTTGGAAATTGGTTGTTTGATTGATTTTCTTTCATTTAGCTTTCTCTGTGGCAAAGGACAGCTTGCTCATTTATCTTGCCTCCTACAGAAAGCAGTAGAGGGTTTTTTTTTTGCTCTTTCTTGACTGCAACATACAGAGTTGGAAAGTACAAACAAAGTGCAGTGCTTCCAAAATTTGGTGGACACATCCGAAAGAAAGCGTCCTGAGGTCATTTTTTAAGTAGAGAAGAGTTTTCTTTGGCCACTGGATTATTATTATGTGTTAAGCATATAATTGTGCAGCTGAGTATGCCCTCTTTTAGCAAACCACATGGAAGCTGTGACACAGGTATGCAGAAAAAGGTATTGTGGACGACTCCTGTGAAATTGAATAAATAGAGAGGCACTTACCTTTTCAAAAAGAGAAATAAATAAAAATAGACAATGTCTGAGAGGAAAGGGCCTGTTGTCTCTTTTTTAGATCTGCAGTACAAGACATATTTTAATTATGGGAGAGCAGCATAAGGATGTGTGCAGTGCGCTTGCTTTAAATGGCCTGCTGGTAGCCGCAGCACTCGCTTACGGCCATACCACCCTGTGCAGGTCCGAACTCGTCTGATCTCGGAAGCCAAACAGGGCTGGGCCTGGTTAGTACTTGGGTGGGAGACTTCCTGGGAATACCAGGTGCTGTAAGATTTTTCTTTTCCTTGTTTGTTTTAACTCATACACTCCCCTGGCTCAACTGGGATATATTTATTTATCCTTGGAAATTGTGATTGATTTTCTTTCATTTAGCTTTCTCTGTGGCAAAGGACAGCTTGCTCATTTATCTTGCCTCCTACAGAAAGCAGTAGAGGTTTTTTTTGCTCTTTCTTGACTGCAACATACAGAGTAGGAAAGTACAAACAAAGTGCAGTGCTTCCAAAATTTGGTGGACACATCCGAAAGAAAGCGTCCTGAGGTCATTTTTTAAGTAGAGAAGAGTTTTCTTTGGCCACTGGATTATTATTATGTGTTATGCATACAATTGTGCAGCTGAGTATGCCCTCTTTTAGCAAACCACATGGAAGCTGTGACACAGGTATGCAGAAAAAAGGTATTGTGGACGACTCCTGTGAAATTGAATGACTTAGAGAGGCACTTACCTTTTCAAAAAGAGAAATAAATAAAAATTGACACTGTCTGAGAGGAAAGGGCCTGTTGTCTCTTTTTTAGATCTGCAGTACAAGACATATTTTAATGATGGGAGAGCAGCATAAGGATGTGTGCAGTGCGCTTGCTTTAAATGGCCTGCTGGTAGCCGCAGCACTCGCTTACGGCCATACCACCCTGTGCAGGTCCGAACTCGTCTGATCTCGGAAGCCAAACAGGGCTGGGCCTGGTTAGTACTTGGGTGGGAGACTTCCTGGGAATACCAGGTGCTGTAAGATTTTTCTTTTCATTGTTTGTTTTAACTCATACACTCCCCTGGCTCAACTGGGATATATTTATTTATCCTTGGAAATTGGTTGTTTGATTGATTTTCTTTCATTTAGCTTTCTCTGTGGCAAAGGACAGCTTGCTCATTTATCTTGCCTCCTACAGAAAGCAGTAGAGGGTTTTTTTGCTCTTTCTTGACTGCAACATACAGAGTAGGAAAGTACAAACAAAGTGCAGTGCTTCCAAAATTTGGTGGACACATCCGAAAGAAAGCGTCCTGAGGTCATTTTTAAGTAGAGAAGAGTTTTCTTTGGCCACTGGATTATTATTATGTGTTAAGCCTATAATTGTGCAGCTGAGTATGCCCTCTTTTAGCAAACAACATGGAAGCTATGACACAGGTATGCAGAAAAAGGTATTGTGGACGACTCCTGTGAAATTGAATGAATAGAGAGGAGGCACTTACCTTTTCAAAAAGAGAAATAAATAAAAATAGACAATGTCTGAGAGGAAAGGGCCTGTTGTCTCTTTTTTTAGAGCTGCAGTACAAGACATATTTTAATGATGGGAGAGCAGCATAAGGATGCGTGCAGTGCGCTTGCTTTAAATGGCCTGCTGGTAGCCCCAGCCCTCGCTTATGGCCATACCACCCTGTGCAGGCCCGAACTCGTCTGATCTCGGAAGCCAAACAGGGCTGGGCCTGGTTAGTACTTGGATGGGAGACTTCCTGGGAATACCAGGTGCTGTAAGATTTTTCTTTTCCTTGTTTGTTTTAACTCATAACTTGATCCCCCTGGATCAACTGGGATATATTTATTTATCCTTGGAAATTGGTTGTTTGATTGATTTTCTTTCATTTAGCTTTCTCTGTGGCAAAGGACAGCTTGCTCATTTATCTTGCCTCCTACAGAAAGCAGTAGAGGGTTTTTTTTTTGCTCTTTCTTGACTGCAACATACAGAGTTGGAAAGTACAAACAAAGTGCAGTGCTTCCAAAATTTGGTGGACACATCCGAAAGAAAGCGTCCTGAGGTCATTTTTTAAGTAGAGAAGAGTTTCTTTGGCCACTGGATTATTATTATGTGTTAAGCATATAATTGTGCAGCTGAGTATGCCCTCTTTAGCAAACCACATGGAAGCTGTGACACAGGTATGCAGAAAAAGGTATTGTGGACGACTCCTGTGAAATTGAATAAATAGAGAGGCACTTACCTTTTCAAAAAGAGAAATAAATAAAAATTGACACTGTCTGAGAGGAAAGGGCCTGTTGTCTCTTTTTTAGATCTGCAGTACAAGACATATTTTAATGATGGGAGAGCAGCATAAGGATGTGTGCAGTGCGCTTGCTTTAAATGGCCTGCTGGTAGCCGCAGCACTCGCTTACGGCCATACCACCCTGTGCAGGTCCGAACTCGTCTGATCTCGGAAGCCAAACAGGGCTGGGCCTGGTTAGTACTTGGGTGGGAGACTTCCTGGGAATACCAGGTGCTGTAAGATTTTTCTTTTCCTTGTTTGTTTTAACTCATACACTCCCCTGGCTCAACTGGGATATATTTATTTATCCTTGGAAATTTGGATTGATTTTCTTTCATTTAGCTTTCTCTGTGGCAAAGGACAGCTTGCTCATTTATCTTGCCTCCTACAGAAAGCAGTAGAGGTTTTTTTTTGCTCTTTCTTGACTGCAACATACAGAGTAGGAAAGTACAAACAAAGTGCAGTGCTTCCAAAATTTGGTGGACACATCCGAAAGAAAGCGTCCTGAGGTCATTTTTTAAGTAGAGAAGAGTTTTCTTTGGCCACTGGATTATTATTATGTGTTATGCATACAATTGTGCAGCTGAGTATGCCCTCTTTTAGCAAACCACATGGAAGCTGTGACACAGGTATGCAGAAAAAGGTATTGTGGACGACTCCTGTGAAATTGAATGACTAGAGAGGCACTTACCTTTTCAAAAGAGAAATAAATAAAAATTGACACTGTCTGAGAGGAAAGGGCCTGTTGTCTCTTTTTTTAGATCTGCAGTACAAGACATATTTTAATGATGGAGAGCAGCATAAGGATGTGTGCAGTGCGCTTGCTTTAAATGGCCTGCTGGTAGCCGCAGCACTCGCTTACGGCCATACCACCCTGTGCAGGTCCGAACTCGTCTGATCTCGGAAGCCTAACAGGGCTGGGCCTGGTTAGTACTTGGGTGGGAGACTTCCTGGGAATACCAGGTGCTGTAAGATTTTTCTTTTCCTTGTTTGTTTTAACTCATACACTCCCCCCTGGCTCAACTGGGATATATTTATTTATCCTTGGAAATTTGATTGATTTTCTTTCATTTAGCTTTCTCTGTGGCAAAGGACAGCTTGCTCATTTATCTTGCCTCCTACAGAAAGCAGTAGAGGGGTTTTTTTTTTTTGCTCTTTCTTGACTGCAACATACAGAGTTGGAAAGTACAAACAAAGTGCAGTGCTTCCAAAATTTGGTGGACACATCCGAAAGACAGCGTCCTGAGGTCATTTTTTAAGTAGAGAAGAGTTTTCTTTGGCCACTGGATTATTATTATGTGTTAAGCATATAATTGTGCAGCTGAGTATGCCCTCTTTTAGCAAACCACATGGAAGCTGTGACACAGGTATGCAGAAAAGGTATTGTGGACGACTCCTGTGAAATTGAATAAATAGAGAGGCACTTACCTTTTCAAAAGAGAAATAAATAAAAATTGACACTGTCTGAGAGGAAAGGGCCTGTTGTCTCTTTTTAGATCTGCAGTACAAGACATATTTTAATTATGGGAGAGCAGCATAAGGATGTGTGCAGTGCGCTTGCTTTAAATGGCCTGCTGGTAGCCGCAGCACTCGCTTACGGCCATACCACCCTGTGCAGGTCCGAACTCGTCTGATCTCGGAAGCCAAACAGGGCTGGGCCTGGTTAGTACTTGGGTGGGAGACTTCCTGGGAATACCAGGTGCTGTAAGATTTTTCTTTTCCTTGTTTGTTTTAACTCATACACTCCCCTGGCTCAACTGGGATATATTTATTTATCCTTGGAAATTTGATTGATTTTCTTTCATTTAGCTTTCTCTGTGGCAAAGGACAGCTTGCTCATTTATCTTGCCTCCTACAGAAAGCAGTAGAGGTTTTTTTTGCTCTTTCTTGACTGCAACATACAGAGTAGGAAAGTACAAACAAAGTGCAGTGCTTCCAAAATTTGGTGGACACATCCGAAAGAAAGCGTCCTGAGGTCATTTTTTAAGTAGAGAAGAGTTTTCTTTGGCCACTGGATTATTATTATGTGTTAAGCCTATAATTGTGCAGCTGAGTATGCCCTTTTTAGCAAACAACATGGAAGCTATGACACAGGTATGCAGAAAAAGGTATTGTGGACGACTCCTGTGAAATTGAATGAATAGAGAGGAGGCACTTACCTTTTCAAAAAGAGAAATAAATAAAAATAGACAATGTCTGAGAGGAAAGGGCCTGTTGTCTCTTTTTTAGAGCTGCAGTACAAGACATATTTTAATGATGGGAGAGCAGCATAAGGATGCGTGCAGTGCGCTTGCTTTAAATGGCCTGCTGGTAGCCCCAGCCCTCGCTTATGGCCATACCACCCTGTGCAGGCCCGAACTCGTCTGATCTCGGAAGCCAAACAGGGCTGGGCCTGGTTAGTACTTGGATGGGAGACTTCCTTGGAATACCAGGTGCTGTAAGATTTTTCTTTTCCTTGTTTGTTTTAACTCATAACTTGATCCCCTTGATCAACTGGGATATATTTATTTATCCTTGGAAATTGGTTGTTTGATTGATTTTCTTTCATTTAGCTTTCTCTGTGGCAAAGGACAGCTTGCTCATTTATCTTGCCTCCTACAGAAAGCAGTAGAGGGTTTTTTTTTGCTCTTTCTTGACTGCAACATACAGAGTTGGAAAGTACAAACAAAGTGCAGTGCTTCCAAAATTTGGTGGACACATCCGAAAGAAAGCGTCCTGAGGTCATTTTTTAAGTAGAGAAGAGTTTTCTTTGGCCACTGGATTATTATTATGTGTTAAGCATATAATTGTGCAGCTGAGTATGCCCTCTTTAGCAAACCACATGGAAGCTGTGACACAGGTATGCAGAAAAAGGTATTGTGGACGACTCCTGTGAAATTGAATAAATAGAGAGGCACTTACCTTTTCAAAAAGAGAAATAAATAAAAATTGACACTGTCTGAGAGGAAAGGGCCTGTTGTCTCTTTTTTTAGATCTGCAGTACAAGACATATTTTAATTATGGGAGAGCAGCATAAGGATGTGTGCAGTGCGCTTGCTTTAAATGGCCTGCTGGTAGCCGCAGCACTCGCTTACGGCCATACCACCCTGTGCAGGTCCGAACTCGTCTGATCTCGGAAGCCAAACAGGGCTGGGCCTGGTTAGTACTTGGGTGGGAGACTTCCTGGGAATACCAGGTGCTGTAAGATTTTTCTTTTCCTTGTTTGTTTTAACTCATACACTCCCCCCTGGCTCAACTGGGATATATTTATTTATCCTTGGAAATTTGATTGATTTTCTTTCATTTAGCTTTCTCTGTGGCAAAGGACAGCTTGCTCATTTATCTTGCCTCCTACAGAAAGCAGTAGAGGGTTTTTTTTGCTCTTTCTTGACTGCAACATACAGAGTAGGAAAGTACAAACAAAGTGCAGTGCTTCCAAAATTTGGTGGACACATCCGAAAGAAAGCGTCCTGAGGTCATTTTTTAAGTAGAGAAGAGTTTTCTTTGGCCACTGGATTATTATTATGTGTTAAGCCTATAATTGTGCAGCTGAGTATGCCCTTTTAGCAAACAACATGGAAGCTATGACACAGGTATGCAGAAAAAGGTATTGTGGACGACTCCTGTGAAATTGAATGAATAGAGAGGAGGCACTTACCTTTTCAAAAAGAGAAATAAATAAAAATAGACAATGTCTGAGAGGAAAGGGCCTGTTGTCTCTTTTTTAGAGCTGCAGTACAAGACATATTTTAATGATGGGAGAGCAGCATAAGGATGCGTGCAGTGCGCTTGCTTTAAATGGCCTGCTGGTAGCCCCAGCCCTCGCTTATGGCCATACCACCCTGTGCAGGCCCGAACTCGTCTGATCTCGGAAGCCAAACAGGGCTGGGCCTGGTTAGTACTTGGATGGGAGACTTCCTGGGAATACCAGGTGCTGTAAGATTTTTCTTTTCCTTGTTTGTTTTAACTCATAACTTGATCCCCCTTGATCAACTGGGATATATTTATTTATCCTTGGAAATTGGTTGTTTGATTTTTCTTTCATTTAGCTTCTCTGTGGCAAAGGACAGCTTGCTCATTTATCTTGCCTCCTACAGAAAGCAGTAGAGGGTTTTTTTTTTGCTCTTTCTTGACTGCAACATACAGAGTTGGAAAGTACAAACAAAGTGCAGTGCTTCAAAATTTGGTGGACACATCCGAAAGAAAGCGTCCTGAGGTCATTTTTAAGTAGAGAAGAGTTTTCTTTGGCCACTGGATTATTATTATGTGTTAAGCATATAATTGTGCAGCTGAGTATGCCCTCTTTTAGCAAACCACATGGAAGCTGTGACACAGGTATGCAGAAAAAGGTATTGTGGACGACTCCTGTGAAATTGAATAAATAGAGAGGCACTTACCTTTTCAAAAAGAGAAATAAATAAAAAATTGACACTGTCTGAGAGGAAAGGGCCTGTTGTCTCTTTTTTAGATCTGCAGTACAAGACATATTTTAATTATGGGAGAGCAGCATAAGGATGTGTGCAGTGCGCTTGCTTTAAATGGCCTGCTGGTAGCCGCAGCACTCGCTTACGGCCATACCACCCTGTGCAGGTCCGAACTCGTCTGATCTCGGAAGCCAAACAGGGCTGGGCCTGGTTAGTACTTGGGTGGGAGACTTCCTGGGAATACCAGGTGCTGTAAGATTTTTCTTTTCCTTGTTTGTTTTAACTCATACACTCCCCTGGCTCAACTGGGATATATTTATTTATCCTTGGAAATTTGATTGATTTTCTTTCATTTAGCTTTCTCTGTGGCAAAGGACAGCTTGCTCATTTATCTTGCCTCCTACAGAAAGCAGTAGAGGGTTTTTTTTGCTCTTTCTTGACTGCAACATACAGAGTAGGAAAGTACAAACAAAGTGCAGTGCTTCCAAAATTTGGTGGACACATCCGAAAGAAAGCGTCCTGAGGTCATTTTTTAAGTAGAGAAGAGTTTTCTTTGGCCACTGGATTATTATTATGTGTTAAGCCTATAATTGTGCAGCTGAGTATGCCCTTTTAGCAAACAACATGGAAGCTATGACACAGGTATGCAGAAAAAGGTATTGTGGACGACTCCTGTGAAATTGAATGAATAGAGAGGAGGCACTTACCTTTTCAAAAAGAGAAATAAATAAAAATAGACAATGTCTGAGAGGAAAGGGCCTGTTGTCTCTTTTTTTTAGAGCTGCAGTACAAGACATATTTTAATGATGGGAGAGCAGCATAAGGATGCGTGCAGTGCGCTTGCTTTAAATGGCCTGCTGGTAGCCCCAGCCCTCGCTTATGGCCATACCACCCTGTGCAGGCCCGAACTCGTCTGATCTCGGAAGCCAAACAGGGCTGGGCCTGGTTAGTACTTGGATGGGAGACTTCCTGGGAATACCAGGTGCTGTAAGATTTTTCTTTTCCTTGTTTGTTTTAACTCATAACTTGATCCCCTTGATCAACTGGGATATATTTATTTATCCTTGGAAATTGGTTGTTTGATTTTTCTTTCATTTAGCTTTCTCTGTGGCAAAGGACAGCTTGCTCATTTATCTTGCCTCCTACAGAAAGCAGTAGAGGGTTTTTTTTTTGCTCTTTCTTGACTGCAACATACAGAGTTGGAAAGTACAAACAAAGTGCAGTGCTTCCAAAATTTGGTGGACACATCCGAAAGAAAGCGTCCTGAGGTCATTTTTTAAGTAGAGAAGAGTTTTCTTTGGCCACTGGATTATTATTATGTGTTAAGCATATAATTGTGCAGCTGAGTATGCCCTCTTTTAGCAAACCACATGGAAGCTGTGACACAGGTATGCAGAAAAAGGTATTGTGGACGACTCCTGTGAAATTGAATAAATAGAGAGGCACTTACCTTTTCAAAAGAGAAATAAATAAAAATTGACACTGTCTGAGAGGAAAGGGCCTGTTGTCTCTTTTTTAGATCTGCAGTACAAGACATATTTTAATGATGGGAGAGCAGCATAAGGATGTGTGCAGTGCGCTTGCTTTAAATGGCCTGCTGGTAGCCGCAGCACTCGCTTACGGCCATACCACCCTGTGCAGGTCCGAACTCGTCTGATCTCGGAAGCCAAACAGGGCTGGGCCTGGTTAGTACTTGGGTGGGAGACTTCCTGGGAATACCAGGTGCTGTAAGATTTTTCTTTTCCTTGTTTGTTTTAACTCATACACTCCCCTGGCTCAACTGGGATATATTTATTTATCCTTGAAATTTGATTGATTTTCTTTCATTTAGCTTTCTCTGTGGCAAAGGACAGCTTGCTCATTTATCTTGCCTCCTACAGAAAGCAGTAGAGGTTTTTTTTTTGCTCTTTCTTGACTGCAACATACAGAGTAGGAAAGTACAAACAAAGTGCAGTGCTTCCAAAATTTGGTGGACACATCCGAAAGAAAGCGTCCTGAGGTCATTTTTTAAGTAGAGAAGAGTTTTCTTTGGCCACTGGATTATTATTATGTGTTATGCATACAATTGTGCAGCTGAGTATGCCCTCTTTTAGCAAACCACATGGAAGCTGTGACACAGGTATGCAGAAAAAGGTATTGTGGACGACTCCTGTGAAATTGAATGACTTAGAGAGGCACTTACCTTTTCAAAAAGAGAAATAAATAAAAATTGACACTGTCTGAGAGGAAAGGGCCTGTTGTCTCTTTTTTTAGATCTGCAGTACAAGACATATTTTAATGATGGGAGAGCAGCATAAGGATGCGTGCAGTGCGCTTGCTTTAAATGGCCTGCTGGTAGCCCCAGCCCTCGCTTATGGCCATACCACCCTGTGCAGGCCCGAACTCGTCTGATCTCGGAAGCCAAACAGGGCTGGGCCTGGTTAGTACTTGGATGGGAGACTTCCTTGGAATACCAGGTGCTGTAAGATTTTTCTTTTCCTTGTTTGTTTTAACTCATAACTTGATCCCCCTTGATCAACTGGGATATATTTATTTATCCTTGGAAATTGGTTGTTTGATTTTCTTTCATTTAGCTTTCTCTGTGGCAAAGGACAGCTTGCTCATTTATCTTGCCTCCTACAGAAAGCAGTAGAGGGTTTTTTTTTGCTCTTTCTTGACTGCAACATACAGAGTTGGAAAGTACAAACAAAGTGCAGTGCTTCCAAAATTTGGTGGACACATCCGAAAGAAAGCGTCCTGAGGTCATTTTTTAAGTAGAGAAGAGTTTTCTTTGGCCACTGGATTATTATTATGTGTTAAGCATATAATTGTGCAGCTGAGTATGCCCTCTTTTAGCAAACCACATGGAAGCTGTGACACAGGTATGCAGAAAAAGGTATTGTGGACGACTCCTGTGAAATTGAATAAATAGAGAGGCACTTACCTTTTCAAAAAGAGAAATAAATAAAAATTGACACTGTCTGAGAGGAAAGGGCCTGTTGTCTCTTTTTTTAGATCTGCAGTACAAGACATATTTTAATGATGGGAGAGCAGCATAAGGATGTGTGCAGTGCGCTTGCTTTAAATGGCCTGCTGGTAGCCGCAGCACTCGCTTACGGCCATACCACCCTGTGCAGGTCCGAACTCGTCTGATCTCGGAAGCCAAACAGGGCTGGGCCTGGTTAGTACTTGGGTGGGAGACTTCCTGGGAATACCAGGTGCTGTAAGATTTTTCTTTTCCTTGTTTGTTTTAACTCATACACTCCCCCTGGCTCAACTGGGATATATTTATTTATCCTTGGAAATTTGATTGATTTTCTTTCATTTAGCTTTCTCTGTGGCAAAGGACAGCTTGCTCATTTATCTTGCCTCCTACAGAAAGCAGTAGAGGTTTTTTTTGCTCTTTCTTGACTGCAACATACAGAGTAGGAAAGTACAAACAAAGTGCAGTGCTTCCAAAATTTGGTGGACACATCCGAAAGAAAGCGTCCTGAGGTCATTTTTTAAGTAGAGAAGAGTTTTCTTTGGCCACTGGATTATTATTATGTGTTATGCATACAATTGTGCAGCTGAGTATGCCCTCTTTTAGCAAACCACATGGAAGCTGTGACACAGGTATGCAGAAAAAGGTATTGTGGACGACTCCTGTGAAATTGAATGACTTAGAGAGGCACTTACCTTTTCAAAAGAGAAATAAATAAAAATTGACACTGTCTGAGAGGAAAGGGCCTGTTGTCTCTTTTTTAGATCTGCAGTACAAGACATATTTTAATGATGGGAGAGCAGCATAAGGATGTGTGCAGTGCGCTTGCTTTAAATGGCCTGCTGGTAGCCGCAGCACTCGCTTACGGCCATACCACCCTGTGCAGGTCCGAACTCGTCTGATCTCGGAAGCCAAACAGGGCTGGGCCTGGTTAGTACTTGGGTGGGAGACTTCCTGGGAATACCAGGTGCTGTAAGATTTTTCTTTTCCTTGTTTGTTTTAACTCATACACTCCCCCCTGGCTCAACTGGGATATATTTATTTATCCTTGGAAATTTGATTGATTTTCTTTCATTTAGCTTTCTCTGTGGCAAAGGACAGCTTGCTCATTTATCTTGCCTCCTACAGAAAGCAGTAGAGGGGTTTTTTTTTTTGCTCTTTCTTGACTGCAACATACAGAGTTGGAAAGTACAAACAAAGTGCAGTGCTTCCAAAATTTGGTGGACACATCCGAAAGAAAGCGTCCTGAGGTCATTTTTTAAGTAGAGAAGAGTTTTCTTTGGCCACTGGATTATTATTATGTGTTAAGCATATAATTGTGCAGCTGAGTATGCCCTCTTTAGCAAACCACATGGAAGCTGTGACACAGGTATGCAGAAAAAGGTATTGTGGACGACTCCTGTGAAATTGAATAAATAGAGAGGCACTTACCTTTTCAAAAGAGAAATAAATAAAAATTGACACTGTCTGAGAGGAAAGGGCCTGTTGTCTCTTTTTTAGAGCTGCAGTACAAGACATATTTTAATGATGGGAGAGCAGCATAAGGATGCGTGCAGTGCGCTTGCTTTAAATGGCCTGCTGGTAGCCCCAGCCCTCGCTTATGGCCATACCACCCTGTGCAGGCCCGAACTCGTCTGATCTCGGAAGCCAAACAGGGCTGGGCCTGGTTAGTACTTGGATGGGAGACTTCCTTGGAATACCAGGTGCTGTAAGATTTTTCTTTTCCTTGTTTGTTTTAACTCATAACTTGATCCCCTTGATCAACTGGGATATATTTATTTATCCTTGGAAATTGGTTGTTTGATTGATTTTTCTTTCATTTAGCTTTCTCTGTGGCAAAGGACAGCTTGCTCATTTATCTTGCCTCCTACAGAAAGCAGTAGAGGGTTTTTTTTTGCTCTTTCTTGACTGCAACATACAGAGTTGGAAAGTACAAACAAAGTGCAGTGCTTCCAAAATTTGGTGGACACATCCGAAAGAAAGCGTCCTGAGGTCATTTTTTAAGTAGAGAAGAGTTTTCTTTGGCCACTGGATTATTATTATGTGTTAAGCATATAA
The DNA here is from genome assembly GCF_025860055.1 of Xyrauchen texanus. Classification (NCBI taxonomy): domain Eukaryota; kingdom Metazoa; phylum Chordata; class Actinopteri; order Cypriniformes; family Catostomidae; genus Xyrauchen; species Xyrauchen texanus. The sequence goes on along the minus strand of NW_026266709.1, from coordinate 52,643 downwards.
TTGTGCAGCTGAGTATGCCCTCTTTTAGCAAACCACATGGAAGCTGTGACACAGGTATGCAGAAAAAGGTATTGTGGACGACTCCTGTGAAATTGAATAAATAGAGAGGCACTTACCTTTTCAAAAGAGAAATAAATAAAAATAGACAATGTCTGAGAGGAAAGGGCCTGTTGTCTCTTTTTTAGATCTGCAGTACAAGACATATTTTAATTATGGGAGAGCAGCATAAGGATGTGTGCAGTGCGCTTGCTTTAAATGGCCTGCTGGTAGCCGCAGCACTCGCTTACGGCCATACCACCCTGTGCAGGTCCGAACTCGTCTGATCTCGGAAGCCAAACAGGGCTGGGCCTGGTTAGTACTTGGGTGGGAGACTTCCTGGGAATACCAGGTGCTGTAAGATTTTTCTTTTCCTTGTTTGTTTTAACTCATACACTCCCCCTGGCTCAACTGGGATATATTTATTTATCCTTGGAAATTTGATTGATTTTCTTTCATTTAGCTTTCTCTGTGGCAAAGGACAGCTTGCTCATTTATCTTGCCTCCTACAGAAAGCAGTAGAGGTTTTTTTTTGCTCTTTCTTGACTGCAACATACAGAGTAGGAAAGTACAAACAAAGTGCAGTGCTTCCAAAATTTGGTGGACACATCCGAAAGAAAGCGTCCTGAGGTCATTTTTTAAGTAGAGAAGAGTTTTCTTTGGCCACTGGATTATTATTATGTGTTATGCATACAATTGTGCAGCTGAGTATGCCCTCTTTTAGCAAACCACATGGAAGCTGTGACACAGGTATGCAGAAAAAGGTATTGTGGACGACTCCTGTGAAATTGAATGACTTAGAGAGGCACTTACCTTTTCAAAAAGAGAAATAAATAAAATTGACACTGTCTGAGAGGAAAGGGCCTGTTGTCTCTTTTTTAGATCTGCAGTACAAGACATATTTTAATGATGGGAGAGCAGCATAAGGATGTGTGCAGTGCGCTTGCTTTAAATGGCCTGCTGGTAGCCGCAGCACTCGCTTACGGCCATACCACCCTGTGCAGGTCCGAACTCGTCTGATCTCGAAGCCAAACAGGGCTGGGCCTGGTTAGTACTTGGGTGGGAGACTTCCTGGGAATACCAGGTGCTGTAAGATTTTTCTTTTCATTGTTTGTTTTAACTCATACACTCCCCCTGGCTCAACTGGGATATATTTATTTATCCTTGGAAATTGGTTGTTTGATTGATTTTCTTTCATTTAGCTTTCTCTGTGGCAAAGGACAGCTTGCTCATTTATCTTGCCTCCTACAGAAAGCAGTAGAGGGTTTTTTTTGCTCTTTCTTGACTGCAACATACAGAGTAGGAAAGTACAAACAAAGTGCAGTGCTTCCAAAATTTGGTGGACACATCCGAAAGAAAGCGTCCTGAGGTCATTTTTTAAGTAGAGAAGAGTTTTCTTTGGCCACTGGATTATTATTATGTGTTAAGCCTATAATTGTGCAGCTGAGTATGCCCTTTTTAGCAAACAACATGGAAGCTATGACACAGGTATGCAGAAAAAGGTATTGTGGACGACTCCTGTGAAATTGAATGAATAGAGAGGAGGCACTTACCTTTTCAAAAAGAGAAATAAATAAAAATAGACAATGTCTGAGAGGAAAGGGCCTGTTGTCTCTTTTTTAGAGCTGCAGTACAAGACATATTTTAATGATGGGAGAGCAGCATAAGGATGCGTGCAGTGCGCTTGCTTTAAATGGCCTGCTGGTAGCCCCAGCCCTCGCTTATGGCCATACCACCCTGTGCAGGCCCGAACTCGTCTGATCTCGGAAGCCAAACAGGGCTGGGCCTGGTTAGTACTTGGATGGGAGACTTCCTGGGAATACCAGGTGCTGTAAGATTTTTCTTTTCCTTGTTTGTTTTAACTCATAACTTGATCCCCTGGATCAACTGGGATATATTTATTTATCCTTGGAAATTGGTTGTTTGATTGATTTTCTTTCATTTAGCTTTCTCTGTGGCAAAGGACAGCTTGCTCATTTATCTTGCCTCCTACAGAAAGCAGTAGAGGGTTTTTTTTTTGCTCTTTCTTGACTGCAACATACAGAGTTGGAAAGTACAAACAAAGTGCAGTGCTTCCAAAATTTGGTGGACACATCCGAAAGAAAGCGTCCTGAGGTCATTTTTTAAGTAGAGAAGAGTTTTCTTTGGCCACTGGATTATTATTATGTGTTAAGCATATAATTGTGCAGCTGAGTATGCCCTCTTTTAGCAAACCACATGGAAGCTGTGACACAGGTATGCAGAAAAAGGTATTGTGGACGACTCCTGTGAAATTGAATAAATAGAGAGGCACTTACCTTTTCAAAAGAGAAATAAATAAAAATTGACACTGTCTGAGAGGAAAGGGCCTGTTGTCTCTTTTTTTAGATCTGCAGTACAAGACATATTTTAATGATGGGAGAGCAGCATAAGGATGTGTGCAGTGCGCTTGCTTTAAATGGCCTGCTGGTAGCCGCAGCACTCGCTTACGGCCATACCACCCTGTGCAGGTCCGAACTCGTCTGATCTCGGAAGCCAAACAGGGCTGGGCCTGGTTAGTACTTGGGTGGGAGACTTCCTGGGAATACCAGGTGCTGTAAGATTTTTCTTTTCCTTGTTTGTTTTAACTCATACACTCCCCCTGGCTCAACTGGGATATATTTATTTATCCTTGGAAATTTGATTGATTTTCTTTCATTTAGCTTTCTCTGTGGCAAAGGACAGCTTGCTCATTTATCTTGCCTCCTACAGAAAGCAGTAGAGGTTTTTTTGCTCTTTCTTGACTGCAACATACAGAGTAGGAAAGTACAAACAAAGTGCAGTGCTTCCAAAATTTGGTGGACACATCCGAAAGAAAGCGTCCTGAGGTCATTTTTAAGTAGAGAAGAGTTTTCTTTGGCCACTGGATTATTATTATGTGTTATGCATACAATTGTGCAGCTGAGTATGCCCTCTTTTAGCAAACCACATGGAAGCTGTGACACAGGTATGCAGAAAAAGGTATTGTGGACGACTCCTGTGAAATTGAATGACTTAGAGAGGCACTTACCTTTTCAAAAAGAGAAATAAATAAAAATTGACACTGTCTGAGAGGAAAGGGCCTGTTGTCTCTTTTTTAGATCTGCAGTACAAGACATATTTTAATGATGGGAGAGCAGCATAAGGATGTGTGCAGTGCGCTTGCTTTAAATGGCCTGCTGGTAGCCGCAGCACTCGCTTACGGCCATACCACCCTGTGCAGGTCCGAACTCGTCTGATCTCGGAAGCCAAACAGGGCTGGGCCTGGTTAGTACTTGGGTGGGAGACTTCCTGGGAATACCAGGTGCTGTAAGATTTTTCTTTTCCTTGTTTGTTTTAACTCATACACTCCCCTGGCTCAACTGGGATATATTTATTTATCCTTGGAAATTTGATTGATTTTCTTTCATTTAGCTTTCTCTGTGGCAAAGGACAGCTTGCTCATTTATCTTGCCTCCTACAGAAAGCAGTAGAGGGTTTTTTTTGCTCTTTCTTGACTGCAACATACAGAGTAGGAAAGTACAAACAAGTGCAGTGCTTCCAAAATTTGGTGGACACATCCGAAAGAAAGCGTCCTGAGGTCATTTTTTAAGTAGAGAAGAGTTTTCTTTGGCCACTGGATTATTATTATGTGTTAAGCCTATAATTGTGCAGCTGAGTATGCCCTTTTTAGCAAACAACATGGAAGCTATGACACAGGTATGCAGAAAAAGGTATTGTGGACGACTCCTGTGAAATTGAATGAATAGAGAGGAGGCACTTACCTTTTCAAAAAGAGAAATAAATAAAAATAGACAATGTCTGAGAGGAAAGGGCCTGTTGTCTCTTTTTTAGAGCTGCAGTACAAGACATATTTTAATGATGGGAGAGCAGCATAAGGATGCGTGCAGTGCGCTTGCTTTAAATGGCCTGCTGGTAGCCCCAGCCCTCGCTTATGGCCATACCACCCTGTGCAGGCCCGAACTCGTCTGATCTCGGAAGCCAAACAGGGCTGGGCCTGGTTAGTACTTGGATGGGAGACTTCCTTGGAATACCAGGTGCTGTAAGATTTTTCTTTTCCTTGTTTGTTTTAACTCATAACTTGATCCCCCTTGATCAACTGGGATATATTTATTTATCCTTGGAAATTGGTTGTTTGATTGATTTTCTTTCATTTAGCTTTCTCTGTGGCAAAGGACAGCTTGCTCATTTATCTTGCCTCCTACAGAAAGCAGTAGAGGTTTTTTTTTTGCTCTTTCTTGACTGCAACATACAGAGTAGGAAAGTACAAACAAAGTGCAGTGCTTCCAAAATTTGGTGGACACATCCGAAAGAAAGCGTCCTGAGGTCATTTTTTAAGTAGAGAAGAGTTTTCTTTGGCCACTGGATTATTATTATGTGTTAAGCATATAATTGTGCAGCTGAGTATGCCCTCTTTTAGCAAACCACATGGAAGCTGTGACACAGGTATGCAGAAAAGGTATTGTGGACGACTCCTGTGAAATTGAATAAATAGAGAGGCACTTACCTTTTCAAAAAGAGAAATAAATAAAAATTGACACTGTCTGAGAGGAAAGGGCCTGTTGTCTCTTTTTTTAGATCTGCAGTACAAGACATATTTTAATTATGGGAGAGCAGCATAAGGATGTGTGCAGTGCGCTTGCTTTAAATGGCCTGCTGGTAGCCGCAGCACTCGCTTACGGCCATACCACCCTGTGCAGGTCCGAACTCGTCTGATCTCGGAAGCCAAACAGGGCTGGGCCTGGTTAGTACTTGGGTGGGAGACTTCCTGGGAATACCAGGTGCTGTAAGATTTTTCTTTTCCTTGTTTGTTTTAACTCATACACTCCCCTGGCTCAACTGGGATATATTTATTTATCCTTGGAAATTTGATTGATTTTCTTTCATTTAGCTTTCTCTGTGGCAAAGGACAGCTTGCTCATTTATCTTGCCTCCTACAGAAAGCAGTAGAGGGTTTTTTTTTGCTCTTTCTTGACTGCAACATACAGAGTAGGAAAGTACAAACAAAGTGCAGTGCTTCCAAAATTTGGTGGACACATCCGAAAGAAAGCGTCCTGAGGTCATTTTTAAGTAGAGAAGAGTTTTCTTTGGCCACTGGATTATTATTATGTGTTAAGCCTATAATTGTGCAGCTGAGTATGCCCTTTTTAGCAAACAACATGGAAGCTATGACACAGGTATGCAGAAAAAGGTATTGTGGACGACTCCTGTGAAATTGAATGAATAGAGAGGAGGCACTTACCTTTTCAAAAGAGAAATAAATAAAAATAGACAATGTCTGAGAGGAAAGGGCCTGTTGTCTCTTTTTTAGAGCTGCAGTACAAGACATATTTTAATGATGGGAGAGCAGCATAAGGATGCGTGCAGTGCGCTTGCTTTAAATGGCCTGCTGGTAGCCCCAGCCCTCGCTTATGGCCATACCACCCTGTGCAGGCCCGAACTCGTCTGATCTCGGAAGCCAAACAGGGCTGGGCCTGGTTAGTACTTGGATGGGAGACTTCCTGGGAATACCAGGTGCTGTAAGATTTTTCTTTTCCTTGTTTGTTTTAACTCATAACTTGATCCCCTTGGATCAACTGGGATATATTTATTTATCCTTGGAAATTGGTTGTTTGATTTTCTTTTCATTTAGCTTTCTCGTGGCAAAGGACAGCTTGCTCATTTATCTTGCCTCCTACAGAAAGCAGTAGAGGGTTTTTTTTTTGCTCTTTCTTGACTGCAACATACAGAGTTGGAAAGTACAAACAAAGTGCAGTGCTTCTAAAATTTGGTGGACACATCCGAAAGAAAGCGTCCTGAGGTCATTTTTTAAGTAGAGAAGAGTTTTCTTTGGCCACTGGATTATTATTATGTGTTAAGCATATAATTGTGCAGCTGAGTATGCCCTCTTTAGCAAACCACATGGAAGCTGTGACACAGGTATGCAGAAAAAGGTATTGTGGACGACTCCTGTGAAATTGAATAAATAGAGAGGCACTTACCTTTTCAAAAAGAGAAATAAATAAAAATTGACACTGTCTGAGAGGAAAGGGCCTGTTGTCTCTTTTTTTAGATCTGCAGTACAAGACATATTTTAATGATGGGAGAGCAGCATAAGGATGTGTGCAGTGCGCTTGCTTTAAATGGCCTGCTGGTAGCCGCAGCACTCGCTTACGGCCATACCACCCTGTGCAGGTCCGAACTCGTCTGATCTCGGAAGCCAAACAGGGCTGGGCCTGGTTAGTACTTGGGTGGGAGACTTCCTGGGAATACCAGGTGCTGTAAGATTTTTCTTTTCCTTGTTTGTTTTAACTCATACACTCCCCTGGCTCAACTGGGATATATTTATTTATCCTTGGAAATTTGATTGATTTTCTTTCATTTAGCTTTCTCTGTGGCAAAGGACAGCTTGCTCATTTATCTTGCCTCCTACAGAAAGCAGTAGAGGTTTTTTTTTGCTCTTTCTTGACTGCAACATACAGAGTAGGAAAGTACAAACAAAGTGCAGTGCTTCCAAAATTTGGTGGACACATCCGAAAGAAAGCGTCCTGAGGTCATTTTTTAAGTAGAGAAGAGTTTTCTTTGGCCACTGGATTATTATTATGTGTTATGCATACAATTGTGCAGCTGAGTATGCCCTCTTTTAGCAAACCACATGGAAGCTGTGACACAGGTATGCAGAAAAGGTATTGTGGACGACTCCTGTGAAATTGAATGACTTAGAGAGGCACTTACCTTTTCAAAAAGAGAAATAAATAAAAATTGACACTGTCTGAGAGGAAAGGGCCTGTTGTCTCTTTTTTTAGATCTGCAGTACAAGACATATTTTAATGATGGGAGAGCAGCATAAGGATGTGTGCAGTGCGCTTGCTTTAAATGGCCTGCTGGTAGCCGCAGCACTCGCTTACGGCCATACCACCCTGTGCAGGTCCGAACTCGTCTGATCTCGGAAGCCAAACAGGGCTGGGCCTGGTTAGTACTTGGGTGGGAGACTTCCTGGGAATACCAGGTGCTGTAAGATTTTTCTTTTCCTTGTTTGTTTTAACTCATACACTCCCCCCTGGCTCAACTGGGATATATTTATTTATCCTTGGAAATTGGTTGTTTGATTGATTTTCTTTCATTTAGCTTTCTCTGTGGCAAAGGACAGCTTGCTCATTTATCTTGCCTCCTACAGAAAGCAGTAGAGGGGTTTTTTTTTTTTGCTCTTTCTTGACTGCAACATACAGAGTTGGAAAGTACAAACAAAGTGCAGTGCTTCCAAAATTTGGTGGACACATCCGAAAGAAAGCGTCCTGAGGTCATTTTTTAAGTAGAGAAGAGTTTTCTTTGGCCACTGGATTATTATTATGTGTTAAGCATATAATTGTGCAGCTGAGTATGCCCTCTTTTAGCAAAACCACATGGAAGCTGTGACACAGGTATGCAGAAAAAGGTATTGTGGACGACTCCTGTGAAATTGAATAAATAGAGAGGCACTTACCTTTTCAAAAGAGAAATAAATAAAAATTGACACTGTCTGAGAGGAAAGGGCCTGTTGTCTCTTTTTTTAGAGCTGCAGTACAAGACATATTTTAATGATGGGAGAGCAGCATAAGGATGCGTGCAGTGCGCTTGCTTTAAATGGCCTGCTGGTAGCCGCCAGCCCTCGCTTATGGCCATACCACCCTGTGCAGGCCCGAACTCGTCTGATCTCGGAAGCCAAACAGGGCTGGGCCTGGTTAGTACTTGGATGGGAGACTTCCTGGGAATACCAGGTGCTGTAAGATTTTTCTTTTCCTTGTTTGTTTTAACTCATAACTTGACTCCCCCTTGGATCAACTGGGATATATTTATTTATCCTTGGAAATTGGTTGTTTGATTGATTTTCTTTCATTTAGCTTTCTCTGTGGCAAAGGACAGCTTGCTCATTTATCTTGCCTCCTACAGAAAGCAGTAGAGGTTTTTTTTTTGCTCTTTCTTGACTGCAACATACAGAGTTGGAAAGTACAAACAAAGTGCAGTGCTTCCAAAATTTGGTGGACACATCCGAAAGAAAGCGTCCTGAGGTCATTTTTTAAGTAGAGAAGAGTTTTCTTTGGCCACTGGATTATTATTATGTGTTAAGCATATAATTGTGCAGCTGAGTATGCCCTCTTTTAGCAAACCACATGGAAGCTGTGACACAGGTATGCAGAAAAAGGTATTGTGGACGACTCCTGTGAAATTGAATAAATAGAGAGGCACTTACCTTTTCAAAAAGAGAAATAAATAAAAATAGACAATGTCTGAGAGGAAAGGGCCTGTTGTCTCTTTTTTTAGATCTGCAGTACAAGACATATTTTAATTATGGGAGAGCAGCATAAGGATGTGTGCAGTGCGCTTGCTTTAAATGGCCTGCTGGTAGCCGCAGCACTACGCTTACGGCCATACACACCCTGTGCAGGTCCGAACTCGTCTGATCTCGGAAGCCAAACAGGGCTGGGCCTGGTTAGTACTTGGGTGGGAGACTTCCTGGGAATACCAGGTGCTGTAAGATTTTTCTTTTCCTTGTTTGTTTTAACTCATACACTCCCCCCTGGCTCAACTGGGATATATTTATTTATCCTTGGAAATTTGATTGATTTTCTTTCATTTAGCTTTCTCTGTGGCAAAGGACAGCTTGCTCATTTATCTTGCCTCCTACAGAAAGCAGTAGAGGTTTTTTTTTTGCTCTTTCTTGACTGCAACATACAGAGTAGGAAAGTACAAACAAAGTGCAGTGCTTCCAAAATTTGGTGGACACATCCGAAAGAAAGCGTCCTGAGGTCATTTTTAAGTAGAGAAGAGTTTTCTTTGGCCACTGGATTATTATTATGTGTTATGCATACAATTGTGCAGCTGAGTATGCCCTCTTTTAGCAAACCACATGGAAGCTGTGACACAGGTATGCAGAAAAAGGTATTGTGGACGACTCCTGTGAAATTGAATGACTTAGAGAGGCACTTACCTTTTCAAAAAGAGAAATAAATAAAAATTGACACTGTCTGAGAGGAAAGGGCCTGTTGTCTCTTTTTTAGATCTGCAGTACAAGACATATTTTAATGATGGGAGAGCAGCATAAGGATGTGTGCAGTGCGCTTGCTTTAAATGGCCTGCTGGTAGCCGCAGCACTCGCTTACGGCCATACCACCCTGTGCAGGTCCGAACTCGTCTGATCTCGGAAGCCAAACAGGGCTGGGCCTGGTTAGTACTTGGGTGGGAGACTTCCTGGGAATACCAGGTGCTGTAAGATTTTTCTTTTCATTGTTTGTTTTAACTCATACACTCCCCTGGCTCAACTGGGATATATTTATTTATCCTTGGAAATTGGTTGTTTGATTGATTTTCTTTCATTTAGCTTTCTCTGTGGCAAAGGACAGCTTGCTCATTTATCTTGCCTCCTACAGAAAGCAGTAGAGGGTTTTTTTTGCTCTTTCTTGACTGCAACATACAGAGTAGGAAAGTACAAACAAAGTGCAGTGCTTCCAAAATTTGGTGGACACATCCGAAAGAAAGCGTCCTGAGGTCATTTTTTAAGTAGAGAAGAGTTTTCTTTGGCCACTGGATTATTATTATGTGTTAAGCCTATAATTGTGCAGCTGAGTATGCCCTTTTTAGCAAACAACATGGAAGCTATGACACAGGTATGCAGAAAAAGGTATTGTGGACGACTCCTGTGAAATTGAATGAATAGAGAGGAGGCACTTACCTTTTCAAAAAGAGAAATAAATAAAAATAGACAATGTCTGAGAGGAAAGGGCCTGTTGTCTCTTTTTTTAGAGCTGCAGTACAAGACATATTTTAATGATGGGAGAGCAGCATAAGGATGCGTGCAGTGCGCTTGCTTTAAATGGCCTGCTGGTAGCCCCAGCCCTCGCTTATGGCCATACCACCCTGTGCAGGCCCGAACTCGTCTGATCTCGGAAGCCAAACAGGGCTGGGCCTGGTTAGTACTTGGATGGGAGACTTCCTGGGAATACCAGGTGCTGTAAGATTTTTCTTTTCCTTGTTTGTTTTAACTCATACACTCCCCCCTGGATCAACTGGGATATATTTATTTATCCTTGGAAATTGGTTGTTTGATTGATTTTCTTTCATTTAGCTTTCTCTGTGGCAAAGGACAGCTTGCTCATTTATCTTGCCTCCTACAGAAAGCAGTAGAGGTTTTTTTTTTGCTCTTTCTTGACTGCAACATACAGAGTTGGAAAGTACAAACAAAGTGCAGTGCTTCCAAAATTTGGTGGACACATCCGAAAGAAAGCGTCCTGAGGTCATTTTTTAAGTAGAGAAGAGTTTTCTTTGGCCACTGGATTATTATTATGTGTTAAGCATATAATTGTGCAGCTGAGTATGCCCTCTTTTAGCAAACCACATGGAAGCTGTGACACAGGTATGCAGAAAAAGGTATTGTGGACGACTCCTGTGAAATTGAATAAATAGAGAGGCACTTACCTTTTCAAAAAGAGAAATAAATAAAAATTGACACTGTCTGAGAGGAAAGGGCCTGTTGTCTCTTTTTTAGATCTGCAGTACAAGACATATTTTAATGATGGGAGAGCAGCATAAGGATGTGTGCAGTGCGCTTGCTTTAAATGGCCTGCTGGTAGCCGCAGCACTCGCTTACGGCCATACCACCCTGTGCAGGTCCGAACTCGTCTGATCTCGGAAGCCAAACAGGGCTGGGCCTGGTTAGTACTTGGGTGGGAGACTTCCTGGGAATACCAGGTGCTGTAAGATTTTTCTTTTCCTTGTTTGTTTTAACTCATACACTCCCCCTGGCTCAACTGGGATATATTTATTTATCCTTGGAAATTGGTTGTTTGATTGATTTTCTTTCATTTAGCTTTCTCTGTGGCAAAGGACAGCTTGCTCATTTATCTTGCCTCCTACAGAAAGCAGTAGAGGGTTTTTTTTGCTCTTTCTTGACTGCAACATACAGAGTAGGAAAGTACAAACAAAGTGCAGTGCTTCCAAAATTTGGTGGACACATCCGAAAGAAAGCGTCCTGAGGTCATTTTTTAAGTAGAGAAGAGTTTTCTTTGGCCACTGGATTATTATTATGTGTTATGCATACAATTGTGCAGCTGAGTATGCCCTCTTTTAGCAAACCACATGGAAGCTGTGACACAGGTATGCAGAAAAAGGTATTGTGGACGACTCCTGTGAAATTGAATGACATAGAGAGGCACTTACCTTTTCAAAAAGAGAAATAAATAAAAATTGACACTGTCTGAGAGGAAAGGGCCTGTTGTCTCTTTTTTAGATCTGCAGTACAAGACATATTTTAATGATGGGAGAGCAGCATAAGGATGTGTGCAGTGCGCTTGCTTTAAATGGCCTGCTGGTAGCCGCAGCACTCGCTTACGGCCATACCACCCTGTGCAGGTCCGAACTCGTCTGATCTCGGAAGCCAAACAGGGCTGGGCCTGGTTAGTACTTGGGTGGGAGACTTCCTGGGAATACCAGGTGCTGTAAGATTTTTCTTTTCCTTGTTTGTTTTAACTCATACACTCCCCTGGCTCAACTGGGATATATTTATTTATCCTTGGAAATTGGTTGTTTGATTGATTTTCTTTCATTTAGCTTTCTCTGTGGCAAAGGACAGCTTGCTCATTTATCTTGTCTCCTACAGAAAGCAGTAGAGGGTTTTTTTTGCTCTTTCTTGACTGCAACATACAGAGTAGGAAAGTACAAACAAAGTGCAGTGCTTCCAAAATTTGGTGGACACATCCGAAAGAAAGCGTCCTGAGGTCATTTTTTAAGTAGAGAAGAGTTTTCTTTGGCCACTGGATTATTATTATGTGTTAAGCCTATAATTGTGCAGCTGAGTATGCCCCTTTTAGCAAACAACATGGAAGCTATGACACAGGTATGCAGAAAAAGGTATTGTGGACGACTCCTGTGAAATTGAATGAATAGAGAGGAGGCACTTACCTTTTCAAAAAGAGAAATAAATAAAAATAGACAATGTCTGAGAGGAAAGGGCCTGTTGTCTCTTTTTTAGAGCTGCAGTACAAGACATATTTTAATGATGGGAGAGCAGCATAAGGATGCGTGCAGTGCGCTTGCTTTAAATGGCCTGCTGGTAGCCCCAGCCCTCGCTTATGGCCATACCACCCTGTGCAGGCCCGAACTCGTCTGATCTCGGAAGCCAAACAGGGCTGGGCCTGGTTAGTACTTGGATGGGAGACTTCCTGGGAATACCAGGTGCTGTAAGATTTTTCTTTTCCTTGTTTGTTTTAACTCATACACTCCCCCCTGGCTCAACTGGGATATATTTATTTATCCTTGGAAATTGGTTGTTTGATTGATTTTCTTTCATTTAGCTTTCTCTGTGGCAAAGGACAGCTTGCTCATTTATCTTGCCTCCTACAGAAAGCAGTAGAGGGTTTTTTTTTGCTCTTTCTTGACTGCAACATACAGAGTTGGAAAGTACAAACAAAGTGCAGTGCTTCCAAAATTTGGTGGACACATCCGAAAGAAAGCGTCCTGAGGTCATTTTTTAAGTAGAGAAGAGTTTTCTTTGGCCACTGGATTATTATTATGTGTTAAGCATATAATTGTGCAGCTGAGTATGCCCTCTTTAGCAAAACCACATGGAAGCTGTGACACAGGTATGCAGAAAAGGTATTGTGGACGACTCCTGTGAAATTGAATAAATAGAGAGGCACTTACCTTTTCAAAAAGAGAAATAAATAAAAATTGACACTGTCTGAGAGGAAAGGGCCTGTTGTCTCTTTTTTAGATCTGCAGTACAAGACATATTTTAATGATGGGAGAGCAGCATAAGGATGTGTGCAGTGCGCTTGCTTTAAATGGCCTGCTGGTAGCCGCAGCACTCGCTTACGGCCATACCACCCCTGTGCAGGTCCGAACTCGCCTGATCTCGGAAGCCAAACAGGGCTGGGCCTGGTTAGTACTTGGGTGGGAGACTTCCTGGGAATACCAGGTGCTGTAAGATTTTTCTTTTCCTTGTTTGTTTTAACTCATACACTCCCCCTGGCTCAACTGGGATATATTTATTTATCCTTGGAAATTGGTTGTTTGATTGATTTTCTTTCATTTAGCTTTCTCTGTGGCAAAGGACAGCTTGCTCATTTATCTTGCCTCCTACAGAAAGCAGTAGAGGGTTTTTTTTGCTCTTTCTTGACTGCAACATACAGAGTAGGAAAGTACAAACAAAGTGCAGTGCTTCCAAAATTTGGTGGACACATCCGAAAGAAAGCGTCCTGAGGTCATTTTTTAAGTAGAGAAGAGTTTTCTTTGGCCACTGGATTATTATTATGTGTTAAGCATATAATTGTGCAGCTGAGTATGCCCTTTTTAGCAAACAACATGGAAGCTATGACACAGGTATGCAGAAAAGGTATTGTGGACGACTCCTGTGAAATTGAATGAATAGAGAGGAGGCACTTACCTTTTCAAAAAGAGAAATAAATAAAAATAGACAATGTCTGAGAGGAAAGGGCCTGTTGTCTCTTTTTTTAGAGCTGCAGTACAAGACATATTTTAATGATGGGAGAGCAGCATAAGGATGTGTGCAGTGCGCTTGCTTTAAATGGCCTGCTGGTAGCCGCAGCACTCGCTTACGGCCATACCACCCTGTGCAGGCCCGAACTCGTCTGATCTCGGAAGCCAAACAGGGCTGGGCCTGGTTAGTACTTGGATGGGAGACTTCCTGGGAATACCAGGTGCTGTAAGATTTTTCTTTTCCTTGTTTGTTTTAACTCATACACTCCCCCCTGGCTCAACTGGGATATATTTATTTATCCTTGGAAATTGGTTGTTTGATTGATTTTCTTTCATTTAGCTTTCTCTGTGGCAAAGGACAGCTTGCTCATTTATCTTGCCTCCTACAGAAAGCAGTAGAGGTTTTTTTTTTGCTCTTTCTTGACTGCAACATACAGAGTTGGAAAGTACAAACAAAGTGCAGTGCTTCAAAATTTGGTGGACACATCCGAAAGAAAGCGTCCTGAGGTCATTTTTAAGTAGAGAAGAGTTTTCTTTGGCCACTGGATTATTATTATGTGTTAAGCATATAATTGTGCAGCTGAGTATGCCCTCTTTTAGCAAACCACATGGAAGCTGTGACACAGGTATGCAGAAAAAGGTATTGTGGACGACTCCTGTGAAATTGAATAAATAGAGAGGCACTTACCTTTTCAAAAAGAGAAATAAATAAAAATTGACACTGTCTGAGAGGAAAGGGCCTGTTGTCTCTTTTTTTAGATCTGCAGTACAAGACATATTTTAATGATGGGAGAGCAGCATAAGGATGTGTGCAGTGCGCTTGCTTTAAATGGCCTGCTGGTAGCCGCAGCACTCGCTTACGGCCATACCACCCTGTGCAGGTCCGAACTCGTCTGATCTCGGAAGCCAAACAGGGCTGGGCCTGGTTAGTACTTGGGTGGGAGACTTCCTGGGAATACCAGGTGCTGTAAGATTTTTCTTTTCCTTGTTTGTTTTAACTCATACACTCCCCCCTGGCTCAACTGGGATATATTTATTTATCCTTGGAAATTGGTTGTTTGATTGATTTTCTTTCATTTAGCTTTCTCTGTGGCAAAGGACAGCTTGCTCATTTATCTTGCCTCCTACAGAAAGCAGTAGAGGGTTTTTTTTTTTGCTCTTTCTTGACTGCAACATACAGAGTTGGAAAGTACAAACAAAGTGCAGTGCTTCCAAAATTTGGTGGACACATCCGAAAGAAAGCGTCCTGAGGTCATTTTTTAAGTAGAGAAGAGTTTTCTTTGGCCACTGGATTATTATTATGTGTTAAGCATATAATTGTGCAGCTGAGTATGCCCTCTTTTAGCAAACCACATGGAAGCTGTGACACAGGTATGCAGAAAAAGGTATTGTGGACGACTCCTGTGAAATTGAATAAATAGAGAGGCACTTACCTTTTCAAAAGAGAAATAAATAAAAATTGACACTGTCTGAGAGGAAAGGGCCTGTTGTCTCTTTTTTAGAGCTGCAGTACAAGACATATTTTAATGATGGGAGAGCAGCATAAGGATGCGTGCAGTGCGCTTGCTTTAAATGGCCTGCTGGTAGCCGCAGCACTCGCTTACGGCCATACCACCCTGTGCAGGCCCGAACTCGTCTGATCTCGGAAGCCAAACAGGGCTGGGCCTGGTTAGTACTTGGATGGGAGACTTCCTGGGAATACCAGGTGCTGTAAGATTTTTCTTTTCCTTGTTTGTTTTAACTCATAACTACCCCCTTGGCTCAACTGGGATATATTTATTTATCCTTGGAAATTGGTTGTTTGATTGATTTTCTTTCATTTAGCTTTCTCTGTGGCAAAGGACAGCTTGCTCATTTATCTTGCCTCCTACAGAAAGCAGTAGAGGGTTTTTTTTTGCTCTTTCTTGACTGCAACATACAGAGTTGGAAAGTACAAACAAAGTGCAGTGCTTCCAAAATTTGGTGGACACATCCGAAAGAAAGCGTCCTGGAGGTCATTTTTTAAGTAGAGAAGAGTTTTCTTTGGCCACTGGATTATTATTATGTGTTAAGCATATAATTGTGCAGCTGAGTATGCCCTCTTTTAGCAAACCACATGGAAGCTGTGACACAGGTATGCAGAAAAAGGTATTGTGGACGACTCCTGTGAAATTGAATAAATAGAGAGGCACTTACCTTTTCAAAAAGAGAAATAAATAAAAATAGACAATGTCTGAGAGGAAAGGGCCTGTTGTCTCTTTTTTAGATCTGCAGTACAAGACATATTTTAATTATGGGAGAGCAGCATAAGGATGTGTGCAGTGCGCTTGCTTTAAATGGCCTGCTGGTAGCCGCGAGCACTCGCTTACGGCCATACCACCCTGTGCAGGTCCGAACTCGTCTGATCTCGGAAGCCAAACAGGGCTGGGCCTGGTTAGTACTTGGGTGGGAGACTTCCTGGGAATACCAGGTGCTGTAAGATTTTTCTTTTCCTTGTTTGTTTTAACTCATACACTCCCCCTGGCTCAACTGGGATATATTTATTTATCCTTGGAAATTGTTGTTTGATTGATTTTCTTTCATTTAGCTTTCTCTGTGGCAAAGGACAGCTTGCTCATTTATCTTGCCTCCTACAGAAAGCAGTAGAGGTTTTTTTTGCTCTTTCTTGACTGCAACATACAGAGTAGGAAAGTACAAACAAAGTGCAGTGCTTCCAAAATTTGGTGGACACATCCGAAAGAAAGCGTCCTGAGGTCATTTTTTAAGTAGAGAAGAGTTTTCTTTGGCCACTGGATTATTATTATGTGTTATGCATATAATTGTGCAGCTGAGTATGCCCTCTTTTAGCAAACCACATGGAAGCTGTGACACAGGTATGCAGAAAAAGGTATTGTGGACGACTCCTGTGAAATTGAATGACATAGAGAGGCACTTACCTTTTCAAAAAGAGAAATAAATAAAAATTGACACTGTCTGAGAGGAAAGGGCCTGTTGTCTCTTTTTTAGATCTGCAGTACAAGACATATTTTAATGATGGGAGAGCAGCATAAGGATGTGTGCAGTGCGCTTGCTTTAAATGGCCTGCTGGTAGCCGCAGCACTCGCTTACGGCCATACCACCCTGTGCAGGTCCGAACTCGTCTGATCTCGGAAGCCAAACAGGGCTGGGCCTGGTTAGTACTTGGGTGGGAGACTTCCTGGGAATACCAGGTGCTGTAAGATTTTTCTTTTCCTTGTTTGTTTTAACTCATACACTCCCCTGGCTCAACTGGGATATATTTATTTATCCTTGGAAATTGGTTGTTTGATTGATTTTCTTTCATTTAGCTTTCTCTGTGGCAAAGGACAGCTTGCTCATTTATCTTGCCTCCTACAGAAAGCAGTAGAGGTTTTTTTTTGCTCTTTCTTGACTGCAACATACAGAGTAGGAAAGTACAAACAAAGTGCAGTGCTTCCAAAATTTGGTGGACACATCCGAAAGAAAGCGTCCTGAGGTCATTTTTTAAGTAGAGAAGAGTTTTCTTTGGCCACTGGATTATTATTATGTGTTAAGCATATAATTGTGCAGCTGAGTATGCCCCTTTTAGCAAACACACATGGAAGCTATGACACAGGTATGCAGAAAAAGGTATTGTGGACGACTCCTGTGAAATTGAATGAATAGAGAGGAGGCACTTACCTTTTCAAAAAGAGAAATAAATAAAAATAGACAATGTCTGAGAGGAAAGGGCCTGTTGTCTCTTTTTTTAGAGCTGCAGTACAAGACATATTTTAATGATGGGAGAGCAGCATAAGGATGCGTGCAGTGCGCTTGCTTTAAATGGCCTGCTGGTAGCCGCAGCACTCGCTTATGGCCATACCACCCTGTGCAGGCCCGAACTCGTCTGATCTCGGAAGCCAAACAGGGCTGGGCCTGGTTAGTACTTGGATGGGAGACTTCCTGGGAATACCAGGTGCTGTAAGATTTTTCTTTTCCTTGTTTGTTTTAACTCATACACTCCCCCTGGCTCAACTGGGATATATTTATTTATCCTTGGAAATTGGTTGTTTGATTGATTTTCTTTCATTTAGCTTTCTCTGTGGCAAAGGACAGCTTGCTCATTTATCTTGCCTCCTACAGAAAGCAGTAGAGGGTTTTTTTTTGCTCTTTCTTGACTGCAACATACAGAGTTGGAAAGTACAAACAAAGTGCAGTGCTTCAAAATTTGGTGGACACATCCGAAAGAAAGCGTCCTGAGGTCATTTTTAAGTAGAGAAGAGTTTTCTTTGGCCACTGGATTATTATTATGTGTTAAGCATATAATTGTGCAGCTGAGTATGCCCTTTTTAGCAAACAACATGGAAGCTATGACACAGGTATGCAGAAAAAGGTATTGTGGACGACTCCTGTGAAATTGAATGAATAGAGAGGAGGCACTTACCTTTTCAAAAAGAGAAATAAATAAAAATAGACAATGTCTGAGAGGAAAGGGCCTGTTGTCTCTTTTTTTAGAGCTGCAGTACAAGACATATTTTAATGATGGGAGAGCAGCATAAGGATGCGTGCAGTGCGCTTGCTTTAAATGGCCTGCTGGTAGCCGCAGCACTCGCTTACGGCCATACCACCCTGTGCAGGCCCGAACTCGTCTGATCTCGGAAGCCAAACAGGGCTGGGCCTGGTTAGTACTTGGATGGGAGACTTCCTGGGAATACCAGGTGCTGTAAGATTTTTCTTTTCCTTGTTTGTTTTAACTCATAACGACTCCCCTTGACTCAACTGGGATATATTTATTTATCCTTGGAAATTGGTTGTTTGATTGATTTTCTTTCATTTAGCTTTCTCTGTGGCAAAGGACAGCTTGCTCATTTATCTTGCCTCCTACAGAAAGCAGTAGAGGGTTTTTTTTTGCTCTTTCTTGACTGCAACATACAGAGTTGGAAAGTACAAACAAAGTGCAGTGCTTCCAAAATTTGGTGGACACATCCGAAAGAAAGCGTCCTGAGGTCATTTTTTAAGTAGAGAAGAGTTTTCTTTGGCCACTGGATTATTATTATGTGTTAAGCATATAATTGTGCAGCTGAGTATGCCCTCTTTTAGCAAACCACATGGAAGCTGTGACACAGGTATGCAGAAAAAGGTATTGTGGACGACTCCTGTGAAATTGAATAAATAGAGAGGCACTTACCTTTTCAAAAAGAGAAATAAATAAAAATTGACACTGTCTGAGAGGAAAGGGCCTGTTGTCTCTTTTTTAGATCTGCAGTACAAGACATATTTTAATGATGGGAGAGCAGCATAAGGATGTGTGCAGTGCGCTTGCTTTAAATGGCCTGCTGGTAGCCGCAGCACTCGCTTACGGCCATACCACCCTGTGCAGGTCCGAACTCGTCTGATCTCGGAAGCCAAACAGGGCTGGGCCTGGTTAGTACTTGGGTGGGAGACTTCCTGGGAATACCAGGTGCTGTAAGATTTTTCTTTTCCTTGTTTGTTTTAACTCATACACTCCCCCCTGGCTCAACTGGGATATATTTATTTATCCTTGGAAATTGGTTGTTTGATTGATTTTCTTTCATTTAGCTTTCTCTGTGGCAAAGGACAGCTTGCTCATTTATCTTGCCTCCTACAGAAAGCAGTAGAGGTTTTTTTTTTGCTCTTTCTTGACTGCAACATACAGAGTAGGAAAGTACAAACAAAGTGCAGTGCTTCCAAAATTTGGTGGACACATCCGAAAGAAAGCGTCCTGAGGTCATTTTTTAAGTAGAGAAGAGTTTTCTTTGGCCACTGGATTATTATTATGTGTTAAGCATATAATTGTGCAGCTGAGTATGCCCTCTTTTAGTAAAACCACATGGAAGCTGTGACACAGGTATGCAGAAAAAGGTATTGTGGACGACTCCTGTGAAATTGAATGACTTAGAGAGGCACTTACCTTTTCAAAAGAGAAATAAATAAAAATTGACACTGTCTGAGAGGAAAGGGCCTGTTGTCTCTTTTTTAGATCTGCAGTACAAGACATATTTTAATGATGGGAGAGCAGCATAAGGATGTGTGCAGTGCGCTTGCTTTAAATGGCCTGCTGGTAGCCGCGAGCACTCGCTTACGGCCATACTCACCCTGTGCAGGTCCGAACTCGTCTGATCTCGGAAGCCAAACAGGGCTGGGCCTGGTTAGTACTTGGGTGGGAGACTTCCTGGGAATACCAGGTGCTGTAAGATTTTTCTTTTCCTTGTTTGTTTTAACTCATACACTCCCCTGGCTCAACTGGGATATATTTATTTATCCTTGGAAATTGGTTGTTTGATTGATTTTCTTTCATTTAGCTTTCTCTGTGGCAAAGGACAGCTTGCTCATTTATCTTGCCTCCTACAGAAAGCAGTAGAGGGTTTTTTTGCTCTTTCTTGACTGCAACATACAGAGTAGGAAAGTACAAACAAAGTGCAGTGCTTCCAAAATTTGGTGGACACATCCGAAAGAAAGCGTCCTGAGGTCATTTTTTAAGTAGAGAAGAGTTTTCTTTGGCCACTGGATTATTATTATGTGTTAAGCCTATAATTGTGCAGCTGAGTATGCCCTTTTAGCAAACAACATGGAAGCTATGACACAGGTATGCAGAAAAAGGTATTGTGGACGACTCCTGTGAAATTGAATGAATAGAGAGGAGGCACTTACCTTTTCAAAAAGAGAAATAAATAAAAATAGACAATGTCTGAGAGGAAAGGGCCTGTTGTCTCTTTTTTAGAGCTGCAGTACAAGACATATTTTAATGATGGGAGAGCAGCATAAGGATGCGTGCAGTGCGCTTGCTTTAAATGGCCTGCTGGTAGCCCCAGCACTCGCTTATGGCCATACCACCCTGTGCAGGCCCGAACTCGTCTGATCTCGGAAGCCAAACAGGGCTGGGCCTGGTTAGTACTTGGATGGGAGACTTCCTGGGAATACCAGGTGCTGTAAGATTTTCTTTTCCTTGTTTGTTTTAACTCATAACTTGATCCCCCTGGATCAACTGGGATATATTTATTTATCCTTGGAAATTGGTTGTTTGATTGATTTTCTTTCATTTAGCTTTCTCTGTGGCAAAGGACAGCTTGCTCATTTATCTTGCCTCCTACAGAAAGCAGTAGAGGGTTTTTTTTTGCTCTTTCTTGACTGCAACATACAGAGTTGGAAAGTACAAACAAAGTGCAGTGCTTCCAAAATTTGGTGGACACATCCGAAAGAAAGCGTCCTGAGGTCATTTTTAAGTAGAGAAGAGTTTTCTTTGGCCACTGGATTATTATTATGTGTTAAGCATATAATTGTGCAGCTGAGTATGCCCTTTTAGCAAACAACATGGAAGCTATGACACAGGTATGCAGAAAAAGGTATTGTGGACGACTCCTGTGAAATTGAATGAATAGAGAGGAGGCACTTACCTTTTCAAAAGAGAAATAAATAAAAATAGACAATGTCTGAGAGGAAAGGGCCTGTTGTCTCTTTTTTTAGAGCTGCAGTACAAGACATATTTTAATGATGGGAGAGCAGCATAAGGATGCGTGCAGTGCGCTTGCTTTAAATGGCCTGCTGGTAGCCCCATTCCTCGCTTATGGCCATACCACCCTGTGCAGGCCCGAACTCGTCTGATCTCGGAAGCCAAACAGGGCTGGGCCTGGTTAGTACTTGGATGGGAGACTTCCTGGGAATACCAGGTGCTGTAAGATTTTTCTTTTCCTTGTTTGTTTTAACTCATAACTTGATCCCCCTGGATCAACTGGGATATATTTATTTATCCTTGGAAATTTGATTGATTTTCTTTCATTTAGCTTTCTCTGTGGCAAAGGACAGCTTGCTCATTTATCTTGCCTCCTACAGAAAGCAGTAGAGGGTTTTTTTTTTTTGCTCTTTCTTGACTGCAACATACAGAGTTGGAAAGTACAAACAAAGTGCAGTGCTTCCAAAATTTGGTGGACACATCCGAAAGAAAGCGTCCTGAGGTCATTTTTTAAGTAGAGAAGAGTTTTCTTTGGCCACTGGATTATTATTATGTGTTAAGCATATAATTGTGCAGCTGAGTATGCCCTCTTTTAGCAAACCACATGGAAGCTGTGACACAGGTATGCAGAAAAGGTATTGTGGGCGACTCCTGTGAAATTGAATAAATAGAGAGGCACTTACCTTTTCAAAAGAGAAATAAATAAAAATTGACACTGTCTGAGAGGAAAGGGCCTGTTGTCTCTTTTTTTAGATCTGCAGTACAAGACATATTTTAATTATGGGAGAGCAGCATAAGGATGTGTGCAGTGCGCTTGCTTTAAATGGCCTGCTGGTAGCCGCAGCACTAAGCTACGGCCATACCACCCTGTGCAGGTCCGAACTTCGTCTGATCTCGGAAGCCAAACAGGGCTGGGCCTGGTTAGTACTTGGATGGGAGACTTCCTGGGAATACCAGGTGCTGTAAGATTTTTCTTTTCCTTGTTTGTTTTAACTCATAACTTGATCCCCCTGGATCAACTGGGATATATTTATTTATCCTTGGAAATTTGATTGATTTTCTTTCATTTAGCTTTCTCTGTGGCAAAGGACAGCTTGCTCATTTATCTTGCCTCCTACAGAAAGCAGTAGAGGGTTTTTTTTTTTTTGCTCTTTCTTGACTGCAACATACAGAGTTGGAAAGTACAAACAAAGTGCAGTGCTTCAAAATTTGGTGGACACATCCGAAGAAAGCGTCCTGAGGTCATTTTTTAAGTAGAGAAGAGTTTTCTTTGGCCACTGGATTATTATTATGTGTTAAGCATATAATTGTGCAGCTGAGTATGCCCTCTTTTAGCAAACCACATGGAAGCTGTGACACAGGTATGCAGAAAAAGGTATTGTGGACGACTCCTGTGAAATTGAATAAATAGAGAGGCACTTACCTTTTCAAAAAGAGAAATAAATAAAAATTGACACTGTCTGAGAGGAAAGGGCCTGTTGTCTCTTTTTTTAGATCTGCAGTACAAGACATATTTTAATTATGGGAGAGCAGCATAAGGATGTGTGCAGTCGCTTGCTTTAAATGGCCTGCTGGTAGCCGCGAGCACTAAGCTACTGGCCATACCACCCTGTGCAGGTCGAACTTCGTCTGATCTCGGAAGCCAAACAGGGCTGGGCCTGGTTAGTACTTGGGTGGGAGACTTCCTGGGAATACCAGGTGCTGTAAGATTTTTCTTTTCCTTGTTTGTTTTAACTCATACACTCCCCTGGCTCAACTGGGATATATTTATTTATCCTTGGAAATTTGATTGATTTTCTTTCATTTAGCTTTCTCTGTGGCAAAGGACAGCTTGCTCATTTATCTTGCCTCCTACAGAAAGCAGTAGAGGGTTTTTTTGCTCTTTCTTGACTGCAACATACAGAGTAGGAAAGTACAAACAAAGTGCAGTGCTTCCAAAATTTGGTGGACACATCCGAAAGAAAGCGTCCTGAGGTCATTTTTTAAGTAGAGAAGAGTTTTCTTTGGCCACTGGATTATTATTATGTGTTAAGCCTATAATTGTGCAGCTGAGTATGCCCTTTTAGCAAACAACATGGAAGCTATGACACAGGTATGCAGAAAAAGGTATTGTGGACGACTCCTGTGAAATTGAATGAATAGAGAGGAGGCACTTACCTTTTCAAAAGAGAAATAAATAAAAATAGACAATGTCTGAGAGGAAAGGGCCTGTTGTCTCTTTTTTTAGAGCTGCAGTACAAGACATATTTTAATGATGGGAGAGCAGCATAAGGATGCGTGCAGTGCGCTTGCTTTAAATGGCCTGCTGGTAGCCCCAGCCCTCAGCTTATGGCCATACCACCCTGTGCAGGCCCGAACTCGTCTGATCTCGGAAGCCAAACAGGGCTGGGCCTGGTTAGTACTTGGATGGGAGACTTCCTGGGAATACCAGGTGCTGTAAGATTTTTCTTTTCCTTGTTTGTTTTAACTCATAACTTGATCCCCTGGATCAACTGGGATATATTTATTTATCCTTGGAAATTGGTTGTTTGATTGATTTTCTTTCATTTAGCTTTCTCTGTGGCAAAGGACAGCTTGCTCATTTATCTTGCCTCCTACAGAAAGCAGTAGAGGGTTTTTATTTGCTCTTTCTTGACTGCAACATACAGAGTTGGAAAGTACAAACAAAGTGCAGTGCTTCCAAAATTTGGTGGACACATCCGAAAGAAAGCGTCCTGAGGTCATTTTTTAAGTAGAGAAGAGTTTTCTTTGGCCACTGGATTATTATTATGTGTTAAGCATATAATTGTGCAGCTGAGTATGCCCTTTTTAGCAAACAACATGGAAGCTATGACACAGGTATGCAGAAAAAGTTATTGTGGACGACTCCTGTGAAATTGAATGAATAGAGAGGAGGCACTTACCTTTTCAAAAAGAGAAATAAATAAAAATAGACAATGTCTGAGAGGAAAGGGCCTGTTGTCTCTTTTTTTAGAGCTGCAGTACAAGACATATTTTAATGATGGGAGAGCAGCATAAGGATGCGTGCAGTCGCTTGCTTTAAATGGCCTGCTGGTAGCCCCAGCCCTCGCTTATGGCCATACCACCCTGTGCAGGCCCGAACTGCGTCTGATCTCGAAGCCAAACAGGGCTGGGCCTGGTTAGTACTTGGATGGGAGACTTCCTGGGAATACCAGGTGCTGTAAGATTTTTTCTTTTCCTTGTTTGTTTTAACTCATAACTTGATCCCCCTTGATCAACTGGGATATATTTATTTATCCTTGGAAATTGGTTGTTTGATTGATTTTCTTTCATTTAGCTTTCTCTGTGGCAAAGGACAGCTTGCTCATTTATCTTGCCTCCTACAGAAAGCAGTAGAGGGTTTTTTTTGCTCTTTCTTGACTGCAACATACAGAGTTGGAAAGTACAAACAAAGTGCAGTGCTTCAAAATTTGGTGGACACATCCGAAAGAAAGCGTCCTGAGGTCATTTTTTAAGTAGAGAAGAGTTTTCTTTGGCCACTGGATTATTATTATGTGTTAAGCATATAATTGTGCAGCTGAGTATGCCCTCTTTTAGCAAACCACATGGAAGCTGTGACACAGGTATGCAGAAAAAGGTATTGTGGACGACTCCTGTGAAATTGAATAAATAGAGAGGCACTTACCTTTTCAAAAAGAGAAATAAATAAAAATTGACACTGTCTGAGAGGAAAGGGCCTGTTGTCTCTTTTTTTAGATCTGCAGTACAAGACATATTTTAATTATGGGAGAGCAGCATAAGGATGTGTGCAGTGCGCTTGCTTTAAATGGCCTGCTGGTAGCCGCAGCACTCAGCCTACGGCCATACCACCCTGTGCAGGTCCGAACTCGTCTGATCTCGGAAGCCAAACAGGGCTGGGCCTGGTTAGTACTTGGGTGGGAGACTTCCTGGGAATACCAGGTGCTGTAAGATTTTTCTTTTCCTTGTTTGTTTTAACTCATACACTCCCCTGGCTCAACTGGGATATATTTATTTATCCTTGGAAATTTGATTGATTTTCTTTCATTTAGCTTTCTCTGTGGCAAAGGACAGCTTGCTCATTTATCTTGCCTCCTACAGAAAGCAGTAGAGGGTTTTTTTGCTCTTTCTTGACTGCAACATACAGAGTAGGAAAGTACAAACAAAGTGCAGTGCTTCCAAAATTTGGTGGACACATCCGAAAGAAAGCGTCCTGAGGTCATTTTTTAAGTAGAGAAGAGTTTTCTTTGGCCACTGGATTATTATTATGTGTTAAGCCTATAATTGTGCAGCTGAGTATGCCCTTTTTAGCAAACAACATGGAAGCTATGACACAGGTATGCAGAAAAAGGTATTGTGGATCGACTCCTGTGAAATTGAATGAATAGAGAGGAGGCACTTACCTTTTCAAAAATAGAAATAAATAAAAATAGACAATGTCTGAGAGGAAAGGGCCTGTTGTCTCTTTTTTAGAGCTGCAGTACAAGACATATTTTAATGATGGGAGAGCAGCATAAGGATGCGTGCAGTGCGCTTGCTTTAAATGGCCTGCTGGTAGCCCCAGCCCTCAGCTTATGGCCATACCACCCTGTGCAGGCCCGAACTCGTCTGATCTCGGAAGCCAAACAGGGCTGGGCCTGGTTAGTACTTGGATGGGAGACTTCCTGGGAATACCAGGTGCTGTAAGATTTTTCTTTTCCTTGTTTGTTTTAACTCATAACTTGATCCCCCTGGATCAACTGGGATATATTTATTTATCCTTGGAAATTGGTTGTTTGATTGATTTTCTTTCATTTAGCTTTCTCTGTGGCAAAGGACAGCTTGCTCATTTATCTTGCCTCCTACAGAAAGCAGTAGAGGGTTTTTATTTGCTCTTTCTTGACTGCAACATACAGAGTTGGAAAGTACAAACAAAGTGCAGTGCTTCCAAAATTTGGTGGACACATCCGAAAGAAAGCGTCCTGAGGTCATTTTTAAGTAGAGAAGAGTTTTCTTTGGCCACTGGATTATTATTATGTGTTAAGCATATAATTGTGCAGCTGAGTATGCCCTTTTTAGCAAACAACATGGAAGCTATGACACAGGTATGCAGAAAAAGGTATTGTGGACGACTCCTGTGAAATTGAATGAATAGAGAGGAGGCACTTACCTTTTCAAAAGAGAAATAAATAAAAATAGACAATGTCTGAGAGGAAAGGGCCTGTTGTCTCTTTTTTTAGAGCTGCAGTACAAGACATATTTTAATGATGGGAGAGCAGCATAAGGATGCGTGCAGTGCGCTTGCTTTAAATGGCCTGCTGGTAGCCCCAGCCCTCGCTTATGGCCATACCACCCTGTGCAGGCCCGAACTCGTCTGATCTCGGAAGCCAAACAGGGCTGGGCCTGGTTAGTACTTGGATGGGAGACTTCCTGGGAATACCAGGTGCTGTAAGATTTTTCTTTTCCTTGTTTGTTTTAACTCATAACTTGATCCCCCTTGATCAACTGGGATATATTTATTTATCCTTGGAAATTGGTTGTTTGATTGATTTTCTTTCATTTAGCTTTCTCTGTGGCAAAGGACAGCTTGCTCATTTATCTTGCCTCCTACAGAAAGCAGTAGAGGGTTTTTTTTTTGCTCTTTCTTGACTGCAACATACAGAGTTGGAAAGTACAAACAAAGTGCAGTGCTTCCAACATTTGGTGGACACATCCGAAAGAAAGCGTCCTGAGGTCATTTTTTTAAGTAGAGAAGAGTTTTCTTTGGCCACTGGATTATTATTATGTGTTAAGCATATAATTGTGCAGCTGAGTATGCCCTCTTTTAGCAAACCACATGGAAGCTGTGACACAGGTATGCAGAAAAATGTATTGTGGACGACTCCTGTGAAATTGAATGAATAGAGAGGCACTTACCTTTTCAAAAAGAGAAATAAATAAAAATAGACAATGTCTGAGAGGAAAGGGCCTGTTGTCTCTTTTTTTAGAGCTGCAGTACAAGACATATTTTAATTATGGGAGAGCAGCATAAGGATGTGTGCAGTGCTGCTTGCTTTAAATGGCCTGCTGGTAGCCGCTAGCACTAAGCTTCGGCCATACCACCCTGTGCAGGCCCGAACTCGTCTGATCTCGGAAGCCAAACAGGGCTGGGCCTGGTTAGTACTTGGATGGGAGACTTCCTGGGAATACCAGGTGCTGTAAGATTTTTCTTTTCCTTGTTTGTTTTAACTCATACTCTCCCCCCTGGCTCAACTGGGATATATTTATTTATCCTTGGAAATTTGATTGATTTTCTTTCATTTAGCTTTCTCTGTGGCAAAGGACAGCTTGCTCATTTATCTTGCCTCCTACAGAAAGCAGTAGAGGGTTTTTCTTTTGCTCTTTCTTGACTGCAACATACAGAGTTGGAAAGTACAAACAAAGTGCAGTGCTTCCAAAATTTGGTGGACACATCCGAAAGAAAGCGTCTTGAGGTCATTTTTAAGTAGAGAAGAGTTTTCTTTGGCCACTGGATTATTATTATGTGTTAAGCATATAATTGTGCAGCTGAGTATGCCCTTTTAGCAAACAACATGGAAGCTATGACACAGGTATGCAGAAAAAGGTATTGTGGACTGACTCCTGTGAAATTGAATGAATAGAGAGGAGGCACTTACCTTTTCAAAAAGAGAAATAAATAAAATAGACAATGTCTGAGAGGAAAGGGCCTGTTGTCTCTTTTTTTAGAGCTGCAGTACAAGACATATTTTAATGATGGGAGAGCAGCATAAGGATGTGTGCAGTGCGCTTGCTTTAAATGGCCTGCTGGTAGCCAGCAGCACTAGCTTACGGCCATACCACCCTGTGCAGGCCCGAACTCGTCTGATCTCGGAAGCCAAACAGGGCTGGGCCTGGTTAGTACTTGGGTGGGAGACTTCCTGGGAATACCAGGTGCTGTAAGATTTTTCTTTTCCTTGTTTGTTTTAACTCATACACTCCCCCCTGGCTCAACTGGGATATATTTATTTATCCTTGAAATTGGTTGTTTGATTGATTTTCTTTCATTTAGCTTTCTCTGTGGCAAAGGACAGCTTGCTCATTTATCTTGCCTCCTACAGAAAGCAGTAGAGGGGTTTTTTTTTGCTCTTTCTTGACTGCAACATACAGAGTTGGAAAGTACAAACAAAGTGCAGTGCTTCAAAATTTGGTGGACACATCCGAAAAGAAAGCGTCCTGAGGTCATTTTTAAGTAGAGTAGAGTTTTCTTTGGCCACTGGATTATTATTATGTGTTAAGCATATAATTGTGCAGCTGAGTATGCCCTCTTTTAGCAAACCACATGGAAGCTGTGACACAGGTATGCAGAAAAAGGTATTGTGGACTGACTCCTGTGAAATTGAATAAATAGAGAGGCACTTACCTTTTCAAAAGAGAAATAAATAAAAATTGACACTGTCTGAGAGGAAAGGGCCTGTTGTCTCTTTTTTTAGATCTGCAGTACAAGACATATTTTAATGATGGGAGAGCAGCATAAGGATGTGTGCAGTGCGCTTGCTTTAAATGGCCTGCTGGTAGCCGCAGCACTAAGCTACGGCCATACCACCCTGTGCAGGTCCGAACTCGTCTGATCTCGGAAGCCAAACAGGGCTGGACCTGGTTAGTACTTGGGGGGAGACTTCCTGGGAATACCAGGTGCTGTAAGATTTTTCTTTTCCTTGTTTGTTTTAACTCATACACACCCCCCTGGCTCAACTGGGATATATTTATTTATCCTTGGAAATTGGTTGTTTGATTGATTTTCTTTCATTTAGCTTTCTCTGTGGCAAAGGACAGCTTGCTCATTTATCTTGCCTCCTACAGAAAGCAGTAGAGGGTTTTTTTTTGCTCTTTCTTGACTGCAACATACAGAGTTGGAAAGTACAAACAAAGTGCAGTGCTTCCAAAATTTAGGTGGACACATCCGAAAAGAAAGCGTCCTGAGGTCATTTTTTAAGTAGAGTAGAGTTTTCTTTGGCCACTGGATTATTATTATGTGTTAAGCATATAATTGTGCAGCTGAGTATGCCCTCTTTAAGCAATCCACATGGAAGCTGTGACACAGGTATGCAGAAAAAGGTATTGTGGACGACTCCTGTGAAATTGAATAAATAGAGAGGCACTTACCTTTTCAAAAAGAGAAATAAATAAAAATTGACACTGTCTGAGAGGAAAGGGCCTGTTGTCTCTTTTTTAGATCTGCAGTACAAGACATATTTTAATGATGGGAGAGCAGCATAAGGATGTGTGCAGTGCGCTTGCTTTAAATGGCCTGCTGGTAGCCGCGAGCACTCAGCTACGGCCATACCACCCTGTGCAGGTCCGAACTCGTCTGATCTCGGAAGCCAAACAGGGCTGGGCCTGGTTAGTACTTGGGTGGGAGACTTCCTGGGAATACCAGGTGCTGTAAGATTTTTTCTTTTCCTTGTTTGTTTTAACTCATACACTCCCCCTGGCTCAACTGGGATATATTTATTTATCCTTGGAAATTGGTTGTTTGATTGATTTTCTTTCATTTAGCTTTCTCTGTGGCAAAGGACAGCTTGCTCATTTATCTTGCCTCCTACAGAAAGCAGTAGAGTTTTTTTTTTGCTCTTTCTTGACTGCAACATACAGAGTAGGAAAGTACAAACAAAGTGCAGTGCTTCCAAAATTTGGTGGACACATCCGAAAGAAAGCGTCCTGAGGTCATTTTTAAGTAGAGAAGAGTTTTCTTTGGCCACTGGATTATTATTATGTGTTAAGCATATAATTGTGCAGCTGAGTATGCCCTCTTTTAGCAAAACCACATGGAAGCTGTGACACAGGTATGCAGAAAAGGTATTGTGGACGACTCCTGTGAAATTGAATAAATAGAGAGGCACTTACCTTTTCAAAAAGAGAAATAAATAAAAATTGACACTGTCTGAGAGGAAAGGGCCTGTTGTCTCTTTTTTTAGAGCTGCAGTACAAGACATATTTTAATTATGGGAGAGCAGCATAAGGATGTGTGCAGTGCGCTTGCTTTAAATGGCCTGCTGGTAGCGCAGCACTAAGCTACGGCCATACCACCCTGTGCAGGCCCGAACTCGTCTGATCTCGGAAGCCAAACAGGGCTGGGCCTGGTTAGTACTTGGATGGGAGACTTCCTGGGAATACCAGGTGCTGTAAGATTTTTCTTTTCCTTGTTTGTTTTAACTCATACTCTCCCCCCTGGCTCAACTGGGATATATTTATTTATCCTTGGAAATTTGATTGATTTTCTTTCATTTAGCTTTCTCTGTGGCAAAGGACAGCTTGCTCATTTATCTTGCCTCCTACAGAAAGCAGTAGAGGGTTTTTCTTTTGCTCTTTCTTGACTGCAACATACAGAGTTGGAAAGTACAAACAAAGTGCAGTGCTTCCAAAATTTGGTGGCCACATCCGAAAGAAAGCGTCTTGAGGTCATTTTTTAAGTAGAGAAGAGTTTTCTTTGGCCACTGGATTATTATTATGTGTTAAGCATATAATTGTGCAGCTGAGTATGCCCTCTTTTAGCAAACCACATGGAAGCTGTGACACAGGTATGCAGAAAAAGGTATTGTGGACGACTCCTGTGAAATTGAATAAATAGAGAGGCACTTACCTTTTCAAAAAGAGAAATAAATAAAATTGACACTGTCTGAGAGGAAAGGGCCTGTTGTCTCTTTTTTAGATCTGCAGTACAAGACATATTTTAATGATGGGAGAGCAGCATAAGGATGTGTGCAGTGCGCTTGCTTTAAATGGCCTGCTGGTAGCCGCAGCACTCGCTACGGCCATACCACCCTGTGCAGGTCCGAACTCGTCTGATCTCGGAAGCCAAACAGGGCTGGACCTGGTTAGTACTTGGGGGGAGACTTCCTGGGAATACCAGGTGCTGTAAGATTTTTCTTTTCCTTGTTTGTTTTAACTCATACACTCCCCCCTGGCTCAACTGGGATATATTTATTTATCCTTGGAAATTGGTTGTTTGATTGATTTTCTTTCATTTAGCTTTCTCTGTGGCAAAGGACAGCTTGCTCATTTATCTTGCCTCCACAGAAAGCAGTAGAGGTTTTTTTTTTGCTCTTTCTTGACTGCAACATACAGAGTAGGAAAGTACAAACAAAGTGCAGTGCTTCTAAAATTTGGTGGACACATCCGAAAGAAAGCGTCCTGAGGTCATTTTTTAAGTAGAGAAGAGTTTTCTTTGGCCACTGGATTATTATTATGTGTTAAGCATATAATTGTGCAGCTGAGTATGCCCTCTTTTAGCAAACCACATGGAAGCTGTGACACAGGTATGCAGAAAAAGGTATTGTGGACGACTCCTGTGAAATTGAATAAATAGAGAGGCACTTACCTTTTCAAAAAGAGAAATAAATAAAAATTGACACTGTCTGAGAGGAAAGGGCCTGTTGTCTCTTTTTTAGATCTGCAGTACAAGACATATTTTTAATGATGGGAGAGCAGCATAAGGATGTGTGCAGTCGCTTGCTTTAAATGGCCTGCTGGTAGTCAGCAGCACTCACTACTGGCCATACCACCCTGTGCAGGTCCGAACTCGTCTGATCTCGGAAGCCAAACAGGGCTGGGCCTGGTTAGTACTTGGGTGGGAGACTTCCTGGGAATACCAGGTGCTGTAAGATTTTTCTTTTCCTTGTTTGTTTTAACTCATACACTCCCCTGGCTCAACTGGGATATATTTATTTATCCTTGAAATTGGTTGTTTGATTGATTTTCTTTCATTTAGCTTTCTCTGTGGCAAAGGACAGCTTGCTCATTTATCTTGCCTCCTACAGAAAGCAGTAGAGGTTTTTTTGCTCTTTCTTGACTGCAACATACAGAGTAGGAAAGTACAAACAAAGTGCAGTGCTTCCAAAATTTGGTGGACACATCCGAAAGAAAGCGTCCTGAGGTCATTTTTTAAGTAGAGAAGAGTTTTCTTTGGCCACTGGATTATTATTATGTGTTAAGCATATAATTGTGCAGCTGAGTATGCCCTCTTTTTAGCAAACCACATGGAAGCTGTGACACAGGTATGCAGAAAAAGGTATTGTGGACTGACTCCTGTGAAATTGAATAAATAGAGAGGCACTTACCTTTTCAAAAGAGAAATAAATAAAAATTGACACTGTCTGAGAGGAAAGGCCTGTTGTCTCTTTTTTAGATCTGCAGTACAAGACATATTTTAATGATGGGAGAGCAGCATAAGGATGTGTGCAGTGCGCTTGCTTTAAATGGCCTGCTGGTAGCCTAGCACTACAAGCTACGGCCATACCACCCTGTGCAGGTCCGAACTCGCCTGATCTCGGAAGCCAAACAGGGCTGGGCCTGGTTAGTACTTGGGTGGAGACTTCCTGGGAATACCAGGTGCTGTAAGATTTTTCTTTTCCTTGTTTGTTTTAACTCATACACTCCCCCCTGGCTCAACTGGGATATATTTATTTATCCTTGGAAATTTGATTGATTTTCTTTCATTTAGCTTTCTCTGTGGCAAAGGACAGCTTGCTCATTTATCTTGCCTCCTACAGAAAGCAGTAGAGGGGTTTTTTTTGCTCTTTCTTGACTGCAACATACAGAGTTGGAAAGTACAAACAAAGTGCAGTGCTTCCAAAATTTGGTGGACACATCCGAAAGAAAGCGTCCTGAGGTCATTTTTTAAGTAGAGTAGAGTTTTCTTTGGCCACTGGATTATTATTATGTGTTAAGCATATAATTGTGCAGCTGAGTATGCCCTCTTTAGCAATCCACATGGAAGCTGTGACACAGGTATGCAGAAAAAGGTATTGTGGACGACTCCTGTGAAATTGAATAAATAGAGAGGCACTTACCTTTTCAAAAGAGAAATAAATAAAAATTGACACTGTCTCGAGAGGAAAGGGCCTGTTGTCTCTTTTTTAGATCTGCAGTACAAGACATATTTTAATGATGGGAGAGCAGCATAAGGATGTGTGCAGTCGCTTGCTTTAAATGGCCTGCTGGTAGCCGCAGCACTCAAGCTTGCTGGCCATACCACCCTGTGCAGGTCCGAACTCGTCTGATCTCGGAAGCCAAACAGGGCTGGGCCTGGTTAGTACTTGGGTGGGAGACTTCCTGGGAATACCAGGTGCTGTAAGATTTTTCTTTTCCTTGTTTGTTTTAACTCATACACTCCCCCCTGGCTCAACTGGGATATATTTATTTATCCTTGGAAATTGGTTGTTTGATTGATTTTCTTTCATTTAGCTTTCTCTGTGGCAAAGGACAGCTTGCTCATTTATCTTGCCTCCTACAGAAAGCAGTAGAGTTTTTTTTTTGCTCTTTCTTGACTGCAACATACAGAGTAGGAAAGTACAAACAAAGTGCAGTGCTTCCAAAATTTGGTGGACACATCCGAAAGAAAGCGTCCTGAGGTCATTTTTTAAGTAGAGAAGAGTTTTCTTTGGCCACTGGATTATTATTATGTGTTAAGCATATAATTGTGCAGCTGAGTATGCCCTCTTTAGCAAACCACATGGAAGCTGTGACACAGGTATGCAGAAAAAGGTATTGTGGACGACTCCTGTGAAATTGAATAAATAGAGAGGCACTTACCTTTTCAAAAAGAGAAATAAATAAAAATTGACACTGTCTGAGAGGAAAGGGCCTGTTGTCTCTTTTTTAGAGCTGCAGTACAAGACATATTTTAATTATGGGAGAGCAGCATAAGGATGTGTGCAGTGCGCTTGCTTTAAATGGCCTGCTGGTAGCGCAGTAGCACTCAAGCTACTGCCATACCACCCTGTGCAGGCCCGAACTCGTCTGATCTCGGAAGCCAAACAGGGCTGGGCCTGGTTAGTACTTGGATGGGAGACTTCCTGGGAATACCAGGTGCTGTAAGATTTTTCTTTTCCTTGTTTGTTTTAACTCATACTCTCCCCCCTGGCTCAACTGGGATATATTTATTTATCCTTGGAAATTTGATTGATTTTCTTTCATTTAGCTTTCTCTGTGGCAAAGGACAGCTTGCTCATTTATCTTGCCTCCTACAGAAAGCAGTAGAGGGTTTTTCTTTTGCTCTTTCTTGACTGCAACATACAGAGTTGGAAAGTACAAACAAAGTGCAGTGCTTCCAAAATTTGGTGGCCACATCCGAAAGAAAGCGTCTTGAGGTCATTTTTTAAGTAGAGAAGAGTTTTCTTTGGCCACTGGATTATTATTATGTGTTAAGCATATAATTGTGCAGCTGAGTATGCCCTCTTTTAGCAAACCACATGGAAGCTGTGACACAGGTATGCAGAAAAAAGGTATTGTGGACGACTCCTGTGAAATTGAATAAATAGAGAGGCACTTACCTTTTCAAAAAGAGAAATAAATAAAATTGACACTGTCTGAGAGGAAAGGGCCTGTTGTCTCTTTTTTTAGATCTGCAGTACAAGACATATTTTAATGATGGGAGAGCAGCATAAGGATGTGTGCAGTGCGCTTGCTTTAAATGGCCTGCTGGTAGCACGCAGCACTACGCTACGGCCATACCACCCTGTGCAGGTCCGAACTCGTCTGATCTCGAAGCCAAACAGGGCTGGACCTGGTTAGTACTTGGGGGAGACTTCCTGGGAATACCAGGTGCTGTAAGATTTTTCTTTTCCTTGTTTGTTTTAACTCATACACTCCCCCTGGCTCAACTGGGATATATTTATTTATCCTTGGAAATTGGTTGTTTGATTGATTTTCTTTCATTTAGCTTTCTCTGTGGCAAAGGACAGCTTGCTCATTTATCTTGCCTCCACAGAAAGCAGTAGAGCTTTTTTTGCTCTTTCTTGACTGCAACATACAGAGTAGGAAAGTACAAACAAAGTGCAGTGCTTCCAAAATTTGGTGGACACATCCGAAAGAAAGCGTCCTGAGGTCATTTTTTAAGTAGAGAAGAGTTTTCTTTGGCCACTGGATTATTATTATGTGTTAAGCATATAATTGTGCAGCTGAGTATGCCCTCTTTTAGTAAAACCACATGGAAGCTGTGACACAGGTATGCAGAAAAAGGTATTGTGGACGACTCCTGTGAAATTGAATAAATAGAGAGGCACTTACCTTTTCAAAAAGAGAAATAAATAAAAATTGACACTGTCTGAGAGGAAAGGGCCTGTTGTCTCTTTTTTTAGATCTGCAGTACAAGACATATTTTAATGATGGGAGAGCAGCATAAGGATGTGTGCAGTGCGCTTGCTTTAAATAGCCTGCTGGTAGCCGCAGCACTCAGCTACGGCCATACCACCCTGTGCAGGTCCGAACTCGTCTGATCTCGGAAGCCAAACAGGGCTGGGCCTGGTTAGTACTTGGGTGGGAGACTTCCTGGGAATACCAGGTGCTGTAAGATTTTTCTTTTCCTTGTTTGTTTTAACTCATACACTCCCCCTGGCTCAACTGGGATATATTTATTTATCCTTGGAAATTGGTTGTTTGATTGATTTTCTTTCATTTAGCTTTCTCTGTGGCAAAGGACAGCTTGCTCATTTATCTTGCCTCCTACAGAAAGCAGTAGAGGTTTTTTTGCTCTTTCTTGACTGCAACATACAGAGTAGGAAAGTACAAACAAGTGCAGTGCTTCCAAAATTTGGTGGACACATCCGAGAAGAAAGCGTCCTGAGGTCATTTTTAAGTAGAGAAGAGTTTTCTTTGGCCACTGGATTATTATTATGTGTTAAGCATATAATTGTGCAGCTGAGTATGCCCTCTTTTAGCAAACCACATGGAAGCTGTGACACAGGTATGCAGAAAAAGGTATTGTGGACGACTCCTGTGAAATTGAATAAATAGAGAGGCACTTACCTTTTCAAAAGAGAAATAAATAAAAATTGACACTGTCTGAGAGGAAAGGGCCTGTTGTCTCTTTTTTTAGATCTGCAGTACAAGACATATTTTAATTATGGGAGAGCAGCATAAGGATGTGTGCAGTGCTTTGCTTTAAATGGCCTGCTGGTAGCCCAGGCACTAAGCTACGGCCATACCACCCTGTGCAGGTCCGAACTCGTCTGATCTCGGAAGCCAAACAGGGCTGGGCCTGGTTAGTACTTGGGTGGGAGACTTCCTGGGAATACCAGGTGCTGTAAGATTTTTCTTTTCATTGTTTGTTTTAACTCATACACTCCCCTGGCTCAACTGGGATATATTTATTTATCCTTGGAAATTGTGATTGATTTTCTTTCATTTAGCTTTCTCTGTGGCAAAGGACAGCTTGCTCATTTATCTTGCCTCCTACAGAAAGCAGTAGAGGGTTTTTTTGCTCTTTCTTGACTGCAACATACAGAGTTGGAAAGTACAAACAAAGTGCAGTGCTTCCAAAATTTGGTGGACACATCCGAAGAAGCGTCCTGAGGTCATTTTTAAGTAGAGAAGAGTTTTCTTTGGCCACTGGATTATTATTATGTGTTAAGCATATAATTGTGCAGCTGAGTATGCCCTCTTTTAGCAAACCACATGGAAGCTGTGACACAGGTATGCAGAAAAAGGTATTGTGGACGACTCCTGTGAAATTGAATAAATAGAGAGGCACTTACCTTTTCAAAGAGAAATAAATAAAAATTGACACTGTCTGAGAGGAAAGGGCCTGTTGTCTCTTTTTTTAGATCTGCAGTACAAGACATATTTTAATGATGGGAGAGCAGCATAAGGATGTGTGCAGTACGCTTGCTTTAAATGGCCTGCTGGTAGCGCGCAGCACTGCTACAGGCCATACCACCCTGTGCAGGTCCGAACTCGTCTGATCTCGGAAGCCAAACAGGGCTGGGCCTGGTTAGTACTTGGGTGGGAGACTTCCTGGGAATACCAGGTGCTGTAAGATTTTTCTTTTCCTTGTTTGTTTTAACTCATACACTCCCCTGGCTCAACTGGGATATATTTATTTATCCTTGGAAATTTGATTGATTTTCTTTCATTTAGCTTTCTCTGTGGCAAAGGACAGCTTGCTCATTTATCTTGCCTCCTACAGAAAGCAGTAGAGGTTTTTTTTTGCTCTTTCTTGACTGCAACATACAGAGTTGGAAAGTACAAACAAAGTGCAGTGCTTCAAAATTTGGTGGACACATCCGAAAGAAAGCGTCCTGAGGTCATTTTTAAGTAGAGAAGAGTTTTTTGGACACTGGATTATTATTATGTGTTAAGCATATAATTGTGCAGCTGAGTATGCCCTCTTTAGCAAACAACATGGAAGCTATGACACAGGTATGCAGAAAAAGGTATTGTGGACGACTCCTGTGAAATTGAATGAATAGAGAGGAGGCACTTACCTTTTCAAAAGAGAAATAAATAAAAATAGACAATGTCTGAGAGGAAAGGGCCTGTTGTCTCTTTTTTAGAGCTGCAGTACAAGACATATTTTAATGATGGGAGAGCAGCATAAGGATGCGTGCAGTCTGCTTGCTTTAAAATGGCCTGCTGGTAGCCCCAGCACTCGCTTACGGCCATACCACCCTGTGCAGGTCCGAACTCGTCTGATCTCGGAAGCCAAACAGGGCTGGACCTGGTTAGTACTTGGGGGGAGACTTCCTGGGAATACCAGGTGCTGTAAGATTTTTCTTTTCCTTGTTTGTTTTAACTCATAACTTGATCCCCCTGGATCAACTGGGATATATTTATTTATCCTTGGAAATTGGTTGTTTGATTGATTTTCTTTCATTTAGCTTTCTCTGTGGCAAAGGACAGCTTGCTCATTTATCTTGCCTCCTACAGAAAGCAGTAGAGGGTTTTTTTTTTTGCTCTTTCTTGACTGCAACATACAGAGTTGGAAAGTACAAACAAAGTGCAGTGCTTCCAAAATTTGGTGGACACATCCGAAAGAAAGCGTCCTGAGGTCATTTTTAAGTAGAGAAGAGTTTTCTTTGGCCACTGGATTATTATTATGTGTTAAGCATATAATTGTGCAGCTGAGTATGCCCTCTTTTAGCAAACAACATGGAAGCTGTGACACAGGTATGCAGAAAAAGGTATTGTGGACGACTCCTGTGAAATTGAATAAATAGAGAGGCACTTACCTTTTCAAAAGAGAAATAAATAAAAATTGACACTGTCTGAGAGGAAAGGGCCTGTTGTCTCTTTTTTAGATCTGCAGTACAAGACATATTTTAATTATGGGAGAGCAGCATAAGGATGTGTGCAGTGCGCTTGCTTTAAATGGCCTGCTGGTAGCCAGCAGCACTGCATACGGCCATACCACCCTGTGCAGGTCCGAACTCGTCTGATCTCGGAAGCCAAACAGGGCTGGGCCTGGTTAGTACTTGGGTGGGAGACTTCCTGGGAATACCAGGTGCTGTAAGATTTTTCTTTTCCTTGTTTGTTTTAACTCATACACTCCCCTGGCTCAACTGGGATATATTTATTTATCCTTGGAAATTTGATTGATTTTCTTTCATTTAGCTTTCTCTGTGGCAAAGGACAGCTTGCTCATTTATCTTGCCTCCTACAGAAAGCAGTAGAGGTTTTTTTGCTCTTTCTTGACTGCAACATACAGAGTAGGAAAGTACAAACAAAGTGCAGTGCTTCCAAAATTTGGTGGACACATCCGAAAGAAAGCGTCCTGAGGTCATTTTTAAGTAGAGAAGAGTTTTCTTTGGCCACTGGATTATTATTATGTGTTAAGCATATAATTGTGCAGCTGAGTATGCCCTCTTTAGCAAACCACATGGAAGCTGTGACACAGGTATGCAGAAAAAGGTATTGTGGACGACTCCTGTGAAATTGAATAAATAGAGAGGCACTTACCTTTTCAAAAGAGAAATAAATAAACATTGACACTGTCTGAGACGAAAGGGCCTGTTGTCTCTTTTTTAGATCTGCAGTACAAGACATATTTTAATGATGGGAGAGCAGCATAAGGATGTGTGCAGTGCGCTTGCTTTAAATGGCCTGCTGGTAGCCGCAGCACTCGCTTACGGCCATACCACCCCTGTGCAGGTCCGAACTCGTCTGATCTCGGAAGCCAAACAGGGCTGGTCCTGGTTAGTACTTGGGTGGGAGACTTCCTGGGAATACCAGGTGCTGTAAGATTTTCTTTTCCTTGTTTGTTTTAACTCATACACTCCCCCCTGGCTCAACTGGGATATATTTATTTATCCTTGGAAATTTGATTGATTTTCTTTCATTTAGCTTTCTCTGTGGCAAATGACAGCTTGCTCATTTATCTTGCCTCCTACAGAAAGCAGTAGAGGGGTTTTTTTTTGCTCTTTCTTGACTGCAACATACAGAGTTGGAAAGTACAAACAAAGTGCAGTGCTTCCAAAATTTGGTGGACACATCCGAAAGAAAGCGTCCTGAGGTCATTTTTTAAGTAGAGTAGAGTTTTCTTTGGCCACTGGATTATTATTATGTGTTAAGCATATAATTGTGCAGCTGAGTATGCCCTCTTTTAGCAATCCACATGGAAGCTGTGACACAGGTATGCAGAAAAAGGTATTGTGGACGACTCCTGTGAAATTGAATAAATAGAGAGGCACTTACCTTTTCAAAAAGAGAAATAAATAAAATTGACACTGTCTGAGAGGAAAGGGCCTGTTGTCTCTTTTTAGATCTGCAGTACAAGACATATTTTAATGATGGGAGAGCAGCATAAGGATGTGTGCAGTGCGCTTGCTTTAAATGGCCTGCTGGTAGCCGCAGCACTCGCTTACGACCATACCACCCTGTGCAGGTCCGAACTCGTCTGATCTCGGAAGCCAAACAGGGCTGGGCCTGGTTAGTACTTGGGTGGGA
The DNA here is from genome assembly GCF_025860055.1 of Xyrauchen texanus. NCBI lineage: Eukaryota > Metazoa > Chordata > Actinopteri > Cypriniformes > Catostomidae > Xyrauchen > Xyrauchen texanus. Next base: position 13,078 of record NW_026266709.1, on the reverse strand, counting down.
GACTTCCTGGGAATACCAGGTGCTGTAAGATTTTTCTTTTCCTTGTTTGTTTTAACTCATACACTCCCCCTGGCTCAACTGGGATATATTTATTTATCCTTGGAAATTGGTTGTTTGATTGATTTTCTTTCATTTAGCTTTCTCGTGGCAAAGGACAGCTTGCTCATTTATCTTGCCTCCTACAGAAAGCAGTAGAGTTTTTTTTTTGCTCTTTCTTGACTGCAACATACAGAGTAGGAAAGTACAAACAAAGTGCAGTGCTTCCAAAATTTGGTGGACACATCCGAAAGAAAGCGTCCTGAGGTCATTTTTAAGTAGAGAAGAGTTTTCTTTGGCCACTGGATTATTATTATGTGTTAAGCATATAATTGTGCAGCTGAGTATGCCCTCTTTAGCAAACCACATGGAAGCTGTGACACAGGTATGCAGAAAAAGGTATTGTGGACGACTCCTGTGAAATTGAATAAATAGAGAGGCACTTACCTTTTCAAAAAGAGAAATAAATAAAAATTGACACTGTCTGAGAGGAAAGGGCCTGTTGTCTCTTTTTTTAGAGCTGCAGTACAAGACATATTTTAATTATGGGAGAGCAGCATAAGGATGTGTGCAGTGCGCTTGCTTTAAATGGCCTGCTGGTAGCCGCAGCACTCGCTTACGGCCATACCACCCTGTGCAGGCCCGAACTCGTCTGATCTCGGAAGCCAAACAGGGCTGGGCCTGGTTAGTACTTGGATGGGAGACTTCCTGGGAATACCAGGTGCTGTAAGATTTTTCTTTTCCTTGTTTGTTTTAACTCATACTCTCCCCCCTGGCTCAACTGGGATATATTTATTTATCCTTGGAAATTTGATTGATTTTCTTTCATTTAGCTTTCTCTGTGGCAAAGGACAGCTTGCTCATTTATCTTGCCTCCTACAGAAAGCAGTAGAGGGTTTTTCTTTTGCTCTTTCTTGACTGCAACATACAGAGTTGGAAAGTACAAACAAAGTGCAGTGCTTCCAAAATTTGGTGGACACATCCAAGAAAGCGTCTTGAGGTCATTTTTAAGTAGAGAAGAGTTTTCTTTGGCCACTGGATTATTATTATGTAAGTTAAGCATATAATTGTGCAGCTGAGTATGCCCTCTTTAGCAAACCACATGGAAGCTGTGACACAGGTATGCAGAAAAAAGGTATTGTGGACGACTCCTGTGAAATTGAATAAATAGAGAGGCACTTACCTTTTCAAAAAGAGAAATAAATAAAAATTGACACTGTCTGAGAGGAAAGGGCCTGTTGTCTCTTTTTTAGATCTGCAGTACAAGACATATTTTAATGATGGGAGAGCAGCATAAGGATGTGTGCAGTGCGCTTGCTTTAAATAGCCTGCTGGTAGCCGCAGCACTCAAGCTACGGCCATACCACCCTGTGCAGGTCCGAACTCGTCTGATCTCGGAAGCCAAACAGGGCTGGACCTGGTTAGTACTTGGGGGAGACTTCCTGGGAATACCAGGTGCTGTAAGATTTTTCTTTCCTTGTTTGTTTTAACTCATAACTTGATCCCCTGGATCAACTGGGATATATTTATTTATCCTTGGAAATTGGTTGTTTGATTGATTTTCTTTCATTTAGCTTTCTCTGTGGCAAAGGACAGCTTGCTCATTTATCTTGCCTCCTACAGAAAGCAGTAGAGGTTTTTTTTGCTCTTTCTTGACTGCAACATACAGAGTTGGAAAGTACAAACAAAGTGCAGTGCTTCCAAAATTTGGTGGACACATCCGAAAGAAAGCGTCCTGAGGTCATTTTTTAAGTAGAGAAGAGTTTTCTTTGGACACTGGATTATTATTATGTGTTAAGCATATAATTGTGCAGCTGAGTATGCCCTTTTAGCAAACCAACATGGAAGCTATGACACAGGTATGCAGAAAAAGGTATTGTGGACGACTCCTGTGAAATTGAATGAATAGAGAGGAGGCACTTACCTTTACAAAAGAGAAATAAATAAAAATAGACAATGTCTGAGAGGAAAGGGCCTGTTGTCTCTTTTTTAGAGCTGCAGTACAAGACATATTTTAATGATGGGAGAGCAGCATAAGGATGCGTGCAGTCGCTTGCTTTAAATGGCCTGCTGGTAGCCCCAGCCCTCAGCTATGGCCATACCACCCTGTGCAGGCCCGAACTCGTCTGATCTCGGAAGCCAAACAGGGCTGGGCCTGGTTGAGTACTTGGATGGGAGACTTCCTGGGAATACCAGGTGCTGTAAGATTTTTCTTTTCCTTGTTTGTTTTAACTCATAACATGATCCCCTTGATCAACTGGGATATATTTATTTATCCTTGGAAATGGTTGTTTGATTGATTTTCTTTCATTTAGCTTTCTCTGTGGCAAAGGACAGCTTGCTCATTTATCTTGCCTCCTACAGAAAGCAGTAGAGGGTTTTTTTTTGCTCTTTCTTGACTGCAACATACAGAGTTGGAAAGTACAAACAAAGTGCAGTGCTTCCAAAATTTGGTGGACACATCCGAAAGAAAGCGTCCTGAGGTCATTTTTTAAGTAGAGAAGAGTTTTCTTTGGCCACTGGATTATTATTATGTGTTAAGCATATAATTGTGCAGCTGAGTATGCCCTCTTTTAGCAAACCACATGGAAGCTGTGACACAGGTATGCAGAAAAAGGTATTGTGGGCGACTCCTGTGAAAGTGAATAAATAGAGAGGCACTTACCTTTTCAAAAGAGAAATAAATAAAAATTGACACTGTCTGAGAGGAAAGGGCCTGTTGTCTCTTTTTTAGATCTGCAGTACAAGACATATTTTAATTATGGGAGAGCAGCATAAGGATGTGTGCAGTGCGCTTGCTTTAAATGGCCTGCTGGTAGCCGCAGCACTCACTACGGCCATACCACCCTGTGCAAGTCCGAACTCGTCTGATCTCGGAAGCCAAACAGGGCTGGGCCTGGTTAGTACTTGGGTGGGAGACTTCCTGGGAATACCAGGTGCTGTAAGATTTTTCTTTTCCTTGTTTGTTTTAACTCATACACTCCCCTGGCTCAACTGGGATATATTTATTTATCCTTGGAAATTTGATTGATTTTCTTTCATTTAGCTTTCTCTGTGGCAAAGGACAGCTTGCTCATTTATCTTGCCTCCTACAGAAAGCAGTAGAGGTTTTTTTGCTCTTTCTTGACTGCAACATACAGAGTAGGAAAGTACAAACAAAGTGCAGTGCTTCCAAAATTTGGTGGACACATCCGAAAGAAAGCGTCCTGAGGTCATTTTTTAAGTAGAGAAGAGTTTTCTTTGGCCACTGGATTATTATTATGTGTTATGCATACAATTGTGCAGCTGAGTATGCCCTCTTTTAGCAAACCACATGGAAGCTGTGACACAGGTATGCAGAAAAAGGTATTGTGGGCGACTCCTGTGAAATTGAATGACTAGAGAGGCACTTACCTTTTCAAAAGAGAAATAAATAAAAATTGACACTGTCTGAGAGGAAAGGGCCTGTTGTCTCTTTTTTAGATCTGCAGTACAAGACATATTTTAATGATGGGAGAGCAGCATAAGGATGTGTGCAGTCGCTTGCTTTAAATGGCCTGCTGGTAGCCGCAGCACTAAGCTACGGCCATACCACCCTGTGCAGGTCCGAACTCGTCTGATCTCGGAAGCCAAACAGGGCTGGAGCCTGGTTAGTACTTGGGTGGGAGACTTCCTGGGAATACCAGGTGCTGTAAGATTTTTCTTTTCATTGTTTGTTTTAACTCATACACTCCCCTGGCTCAACTGGGATATATTTATTTATCCTTGGAAATTTGATTGATTTTCTTTCATTTAGCTTTCTCTGTGGCAAAGGACAGCTTGCTCATTTATCTTGCCTCCTACAGAAAGCAGTAGAGGGGTTTTTTTGCTCTTTCTTGACTGCAACATACAGAGTTGGAAAGTACAAACAAAGTGCAGTGCTTCCAAAATTTGGTGGACACATCCGAAGAAAGCGTCCTGAGGTCATTTTTTAAGTAGAGAAGAGTTTTCTTTGGCCACTGGATTATTATTATGTGTTAAGCATATAATTGTGCAGCTGAGTATGCCCTCTTTTAGCAAACCACATGGAAGCTGTGACACAGGTATGCAGAAAAAGGTATTGTGGGCGACTCCTGTGAAATTGAATAAATAGAGAGGCACTTACCTTTTCAAAAGAGAAATAAATAAAAATTGACACTGTCTGAGAGGAAAGGGCCTGTTGTCTCTTTTTTAGATCTGCAGTACAAGACATATTTTAATGATGGGAGAGCAGCATAAGGATGTGTGCAGTGCTTGCTTTAAATAGCCTGCTGGTAGCCGCAGCACTACACTACGACCATACCACCCTGTGCAGGTCCGAACTTAGTCTGATCTCGGAAGCCAAACAGGGCTGGGCCTGGTTAGTACTTGGGTGGGAGACTTCCTGGGAATACCAGGTGCTGTAAGATTTTTCTTTTCCTTGTTTGTTTTAACTCATACACTCCCCTGGCTCAACTGGGATATATTTATTTATCCTTGGAAATTTGATTGATTTTCTTTCATTTAGCTTTCTCTGTGGCAAAGGACAGCTTGCTCATTTATCTTGCCTCCTACAGAAAGCAGTAGAGGTTTTTTTTGCTCTTTCTTGGCTGCAACATACAGAGTTGGAAAGTACAAACAAAGTGCAGTGCTTCAAAATTTGGTGGACACATCCAAAGAAAGCGTCCTGAGGTCATTTTTTAAGTAGAGTAGAGTTTTCTTTGGCCACTGGATTATTATTATGTGTTAAGCATATAATTGTGCAGCTGAGTATGCCCTCTTTTAGCAAACCACATGGAAGCTGTGACACAGGTATGCAGAAAAAGGTATTGTGGGCGACTCCTGTGAAATTGAATAAATAGAGAGGCACTTACCTTTTCAAAGAGAAATAAATAAAATTGACACTGTCTGAGAGGAAAGGGCCTGTTGTCTCTTTTTTAGATCTGCAGTACAAGACATATTTTAATGATGGGAGAGCAGCATAAGGATGTGTGCAGTCGCTTGCTTTAAATGGCCTGCTGGTAGCACCAGCACTAAGCTTACTGCCATACCACCCTGTGCAAGGTCGAACTTGAATCTGATCTCGGAAGCCAAACAGGGCTGGGCCTGGTTAGTACTTGGGTGGGAGACTTCCTGGGAATACCAGGTGCTGTAAGATTTTTCTTTTCCTTGTTTGTTTTAACTCATACACTCCCCTGGCTCAACTGGGATATATTTATTTATCCTTAGAAGTAGGTTGTTTGATTGATTTTTCTTTCATTTAGCTTTCTCTGTGGCAAGGACAGCTTGCTCATTTATCTTGCCTCCTACAGAAAGCAGTAGAGGTTTTTTTGCTCTTTCTTGACTGCAACATACAGAGTAGGAAAGTACAAACAAAGTGCGGTGCTTCCAAAATTTAGTGGACACATCCAGAAAGCGTCCTGAGGTCATTTTTTAAGTAGAAAGAGTTTTCTTTGGCCACTGGATTATTATTATGTGTTAAGCATATGATTGTGCAGCTAGTATGCCCTCTTTTAGCAAACCACATGGAAGCTGTGACACAGGTATGCAGAAAAAGGTATTGTGGGCGACTCCTGTGAAATTGAATAAATAGAGAGGCACTTACCTTTTCAAAAGAGAAATAAATAAAAATTGACACTGTCTGAGAGGAAAGGGCCTGTTGTCTCTTTTTTTTAGAGCTGCAGTACAAGACATATTTTAATTATGGGAGAGCAGCATAAGGATGTGTGCAGTCGCTTGCTTTAAATGGCCTGCTGGTAGCCGCAGCACTAAGCTACTGACCATACCACCCTGTGCAGGCCCGAACTTCGTCTGATCTCGGAAGCCAAACAGGGCTGGGCCTGGTTAGTACTTGGGTGGGAGACTTCCTGGGAATACCAGGTGCTGTAAGATTTTTCTTTTCCTTGTTTGTTTTAACTCATACACTCCCCTGGCTCAACTGGGATATATTTATTTATCCTTGGAAGTGGTTATTTGATTGATTTTCTTTCATTTAGCTTTCTCTGTGGCAAAGGACAGCTTGCTCATTTATCTTGCCTCCTACAGAAAGCAGTAGAGGGTTTTTTTTGCTCTTTCTTGGCTGCAACATACAGAGTTGGAAAGTACAAACAAAGTGCAGTGCTTCCAAAATTTAGTGGACACATCCGAAAGCGTCCTGAGGTCATTTTTTAAGTAGAGAAAGAGTTTTCTTTGGCCACTGGATTATTATTATGTGTTAAGCATATAATTGTGCAGCTAGTATGCCCTCTTTTAGCAAACCACATGGAAGCTGTGACACAGGTATGCAGAAAAGGTATTGTGGGCGACTCCTGTGAAATTGAATAAATAGAGAGGCACTTACCTTTTCAAAAGAAATAAATAAAATTAGACACTGTCTGAGAGGAAAGGGCCTGTTGTCTCTTTTTTAGATCTGCAGTACAAGACATATTTTTAATGATGGGAGAGCAGCATAAGGATGTGTGCAGTGCGCTTGCTTTAAATATGGCCTGCTGGTAGCGCCTAGCACTAAGCTACGGCCATACCACCTGTGCAGGCCGAACTTCGTCTGATCTCGGAAGCCAAACAGGGCTGGGCCTGGTTGAGTACTTGGATGGGGAGACTTCCTGGGAATACCAGGTGCTGTAAGATTTTTCTTTTCCTTGTTTGTTTTAACTCATACTCTCCCCCTGGCTCAACTGGGATATATTTATTTATCCTTGGAAGTGGTTGTTTGATTGATTTTCTTTCATTTAGCTTTCTCTGTGGCAAGGACAGCTTGCTCATTTATCTTGCCTCCTACAGAAAGCAGTAGAGGTTTTTTTTGCTCTTTCTTGGCTGCAACATACAGAGTTGGAAAGTACAAACAAAGTGCAGTGCTTCCAAAATTTGGTGGACACATCCGAAAAAAGCGTCCTGAGGTCATTTTTTAAGTAGAGAAGAGTTTTCTTTGGCCACTGGATTATTATTATGTGTTAAGCATATAATTGTGCAGCTGAGTATGCCCTCTTTTAGCAAACCACATGGAAGCTGTGACTACAGGTATGCAAGAAAAAAGGTATTGTGGGCGACTCCTGTGAAATTGAATGAATAGAGAGAGGCACTTACCTTTCAAAAGAGAAATAAATAAAAATAGACAATGTCTCAGAGAGGAAAGGGCCTGTTGTCTCTTTTTTTAGAGCTGCAGTACAAGACATATTTTTAATGATGGGAGAGCAGCATAAGGATGCGTGCAGTCTTTGCTTGCTTTTAAATGGCCTGCTGGTAGCCCAGCACTAAACATACGTATACCACCTGATGCGAGGGCCGAGAACTACAAGTCACGATCACCAAGGAAGCCAGAACAGGGAACAGGGCCTGGTTGAGATACTTGGATGGGAGACTTCCTGGGAATGCCAGGTGCTATGTAAGATTTTCTCTTTTCCTTGTTTGTTTTAACTCATAACTTGACTCCCCTGGATCCAACTGGGATATATTTATTTATCTTGAAATTGGTTGTTTGATTGATTTTCTTTCATTTAGCTTTCTCTGTGGCAAGGACAGCTTGCTCATTTATCTTGCCTCCTACAGAAAGCAGTAGGAGATTTTTTTGCTCTTTCTTGACTGCAACATACAGAGTTGGAAAGTACAAACAAAGTGCAGTGCTTCCAAAATTTGGTGAACACATCCGAGAGAAAGCGTCCTGAGGTCATTTTTTAAGTAGAGAAGAGTTTTCTTTGGCCACTGGATTATTATTATGTGTTAAGCATATAATTGTGCAGCTGAGTATGCCCTCTTTTAGCAAACCACATGGAAGCTGTGACACAGGTATGCAGAAAAGGTATTGTGGGCGACTCCTGTGAAATTGAATAAATAGAGAGGCACTTACCTTTTCAAAAAGAGAAATAAATAAAAATTGACACTGTCTGAGAGGAAAAGAGCCTGTATGTCTCTTTTTTAGATCTGCAGTACAAGACATATTTTAATGATGGGAGAGCAGCATAAGGATGCGTGCAGTGCGCTTTGCTTTAAATGGCCTGCTGGTAGCCGCAGCACTGACACTGCGGCCATACCACCCTGTGCAGGCCAGAACTTCGTCTGATCTCGGAAGCCAAACAGGGCTGGGCCTGGTTAGTACTTGGGTGGGAGACTTCCTGGGAATACCAGGTGCTGTAAGATTTTTCTTTTCCTTGTTTGTTTTAACTCATACACTCCCCTGGCTCAACTGGGATATATTTATTTATCCTTGGAAATTGGTTGTTTGATTGATTTTCTTTCATTTAGCTTTCTCTGTGGCAAGGACAGCTTGCTCATTTATCTTGCCTCCTACAGAAAGCAGTAGAGGTTTTTTTGCTCTTTCTTGACTGCAACATACAGAGTTGGAAAGTACAAACAAAGTGCAGTGCTTCCAAAATTTGAGTGGACACATCGAAAGAAAGCGTCCTGAGGTCATTTTTAAGTAGAGAAGAGTTTTCTTTGGCCACTGGATTATTATTATGTGTTAAGCATATAATTGTGCAGCTGAGTATGCCCTCTTTTAGCAAACCACATGGAAGCTGTGACACAGGTATGCAGAAAAAAGGTATTGTGGGCGACTCCTGTGAAATTGAATGAATAGAGAGGCACTTACCTTTTCAAAAGAGAAATAAATAAAAATTGACACTGTCTGAGAGGAAAGGGCCTGTTGTCTCTTTTTTTAGATCTGCAGTACAAGACATATTTTTAATGATGGGAGAGCAGCATAAGGATGTGTGCAGTCGCTTGCTTTAAATAGCCTGCTGGTAGCGCAGCACTAAGCTACTGGCCATACCACCTGTGCAGGCCGAACTAAGTCTGATCTCGGAAGCCAAACAGGGCTGGGCCTGGTTAGTACTTGGGTGGGAGACTTCCTGGGAATACCAGGTGCTGTAAGATTTTTCTTTTCCTTGTTTGTTTTAACTCATACACTCCCCTGGCTCAACTGGGATATATTTATTTATCCTTGGAAATTGGTTGTTTGATTGATTTTTCTTTCATTTAGCTTTCTCTGTGGCAAAGGACAGCTTGCTCATTTATCTTGCCTCCTACAGAAAGCAGTAGAGGTTTTTTGCTCTTTCTTGACTGCAACATACAGAGTTGGAAAGTACAAACAAAGTGCAGTGCTTCCAAAATTTGAGTGGACACATCCGAAAGAAAGCGTCCTGAGAGTCATTTTTAAGTAGAGAGAGTTTTCTTTGGCCACTGGATTATTATTATGTGTTAAGCATATAATTGTGCAGCTGAGTATGCCCTCTTTTAGCAAACCACATGGGCTGTGACACAGGTATGCAGAAAAGGTATTGTGGGCGACTCCTGTGAAGTGAATAAATAGAGAGGCACTTACCTTTTCAAAAGAAATAAATAAAATTGACACTGTCACTGAGAGGAAAGGGCCTGTTGTCTCTTTTTTAGATCTGCAGTACAAGACATATTTTAATGATGGGAGAGCAGCATAAGGATGTGTGCAGTCGCTTGCTTTAAATGGCCTGCTTGGTAGCCGCGCAGCACTAGCTTACGGCCATACCACCCTGTGCAGGTCCGAACTCAGTCTGATCTCGGAAGCCAAACAGGGCTGGGCCTGGTTGAGTACTTGGGTGGGAGACTTCCTGGGAATACCAGGTGCTGTAAGATTTTTCTTTTTCCTTGTTTGTTTTAACTCATACACTCCCCTGGCTCAACTGGGATATATTTATTTATCCTTGGAAATTGGTTGTTTGATTGATTTTCTTTCATTTAGCTTTCTCTGTGGCAAAGGACAGCTTGCTCATTTATCTTGCCTCCTACAGAAAGCAGTAGAGGATTTTTTTGCTCTTTCTTGACTGCAACATACAGAGTTGGAAAGTACAAACAAAGTGCAGTGCTTCCAAAATTTGGTGGACACATCCGAAAGAAAGCGTCCTGAGGGTCATTTTTAAGTAGAGAAGAGTTTTCTTTGGCCACTGGATTATTATTATGTGTTAAGCATATAATTGTGCAGCTAATTATGCCCTCTTTTAGCAAACCACATGGAAGCTGTGACACAGGTATGCAGAAAAAGGTATTGTGGGCGACTCCTGTGAAGTTGAATAAATAGAGAGGCACTTACCTTTTCAAAAGAGAAATAAATAAAAATTGACACTGTCTAGAGAGGAAAGGGCCTGTTGTCTCTTTTTTAGATCTGCAGTACAAGACATATTTTAATGATGGGAGAGCAGCATAAGGATGCGTGCAGTCAGCTTGCTTTAAATGGCCTGCTGGTAGCGCACTGCAGCTACGGCCATACCACCCTGTGCAGGCCGAACTTCGTCTGATCTCGGAAGCCAAACAGGGCTGGGCCTGGTTAGTACTTGGTGGGAGACTTCACCAGGAATACCAGGTGCTGTAAGATTTTTCTTTTTCCTTGTTTGTTTTAACTCATACACACTCCCCTGGCTCAACTGGGATATATTTATTTATCCTTGGAAGTGGTTGTTTGATTGATTTTCTTTCATTTAAGCTTTCTCTGTGGCAAGGACAGCTTGCTCATTTATCTTGCCTCCTACAGAAAGCAGTAGAGTTTTTTTTTTTGCTCTTTCTTGACTGCAACATACAGAGTAGGAAAGTACAAACAAAGTGCAGTTAGCTTCCAAAATTTGGTGGACACATCCGAAAGAAAGCGTCCTGAGGTCATTTTTAAGTAGAGAAGAGTTTTCTTTGGCCACTGGATTATTATTATGTGTTAAGCATATAATTGTGCAGCTGAGTATGCCCTCTTTTAGCAAACCACATGGAAGCTGTGATGACAGGGTATGCAGAAAAAGGTATTGTGGACGACTCCTGTGAAATTGAATGAATAGAGAGGAGGCACTTACCTTTTCAAAAAGAGAAATAAATAAAAAATAGACAATGTCTGAGAGGAAAGGGCCTGTTGTCTCTTTTTTAGAGCTGCAGTACAAGACATATTTTAATTATGGGAGAGCATCATAAGGATGTGTGCAGTCGCTTGCTTTAAATGAGCCTGCTGGTAGCCACGATACAACGCCACGCCATACCACCTGTGCAGGCCGAGGAATCTGCCGATCTCGAAGCCAAACAGGGTAGGCCTGGTTAGTACTTGGATGGGAGACTTCAGGAATACAGGTGCTGTAAGATTTTCTTTTCTTGTTTGTTTTAACTCATACTCTCCCCTGGCTCAACTGGGATATATTTATTTATCACTTGAGGATATTGGACGATTCGATTAGTTAGCTTTCACTGTTTAGACTTTCTCTGTGGCAAGGCGACAGCATCATGCTCAAACGTATCTGCCTCCCTACAGAGAAGCTGATGGTGGAGTTTTTTCTTTTGCTCTTTTCTTGACTGCAGCATACAGAGTTGGAAAGTACAAACAAAGTGCAGTGCTTCAAATTTGGTGGACACATCCGAAAGAAAGCGCCCTGAGGTCATTTTTTAAGTAGAAGGTTTCTTTGGCCACATGATTATTATATGTGCTGGGCAATAATTGTAGCGGCTGAGTATACCCCTTTTAGCAAACAACATGGAGAGAACTATGACACAGGTATTGTCAGCAGAAAGAGTATTATGGGCAACTCCTGTAGGGATATTGAATGAATGGAGAGGAGGCACTTACCGCACCAAAAGAGAAATAGATAAAATGAATGATATCACAGGAGGAAGGGCCTGTCTCTCTTTTTTTTAGGGGCTGCAGTACAAGACATATTTTAGTCAGTGGGAGAGCAGCATAAGGATGCGTGCAGTCGCTTGCTTTAAATGGCCTGCTGGTAGCCCCAGCACTAGCTTGCGAGCCATACCACCCTGTGCAGGCAGACTCGTCTGATCCGGAAGCCAAACAGGGCTAGGCCTAGGTTAGTACTTGGATGGGGAGACTTCCTGGAAGTACAGGTGCTGTAAGATTTTTCTTTTCCTTGTTTGTTTTTAACTCATACACTCCCCCTGGCTCAACTGGGATATATTTATTTATCCTTAGAAATTGGTTGTTTGATTGATTTTCTTTCATTTAAGCTTTCTCTGTGGCAAAGGACAGCGCTCATTTATCTTGCCTCCTACAGAAAGCAGTAGGAGTTTTTGCTCTTTCTTGGCTGCAGCATACAGAGTTGGAAAGTACAAACAAAGTGCAGTGCTTCCAAATTTGAGTGGACACATCCGAAGAAAGCGTCCTGAGGTCATTTTTAAGTAGAGAGAGTTTTCTTTGGCCCACTGGATTATTATTATGTATTAAGCATATAATTGTGCAGCTAGTATACCCTCTTTTAGCAAACCACATGGAAGCTGTGGCACAGGTATGCAGAAAAAGGTATTGTGGGCGACTCCTGTGAAGTGAATAAATAGAGGCACTTACACTTTTCAAAAGAGAAATAAATAAAAATTGACACTGTCCCTGAGGAGGAAAGAGCCTGTTGTCTCTTTTTTTTAGATCTGCAGTACAAGACATATTTTAATGATGGGAGAGCAGCATAAGGATGTGTGCAGTCGCGTTGCTTTAAATAGCCTGCTGGTAGCCAGCCTGCACTTCACACAGCCATACCACCTGTGCAGGCCAGAGCTAGATCTGATCTCGGGAAGCCAAACAGGGCTAGGCCTGGATTAGTACTTAGGTGGGAGACTTCCTGGGAATACCAGGTGCTGTAAGATTTTTCTTTCCTTGTTTGTTTAACTCCTTACACTCCCACTGGCTCAGCTGGGATATATTTATTTATCATGAATGTAGTTGTTTGATTGATTTTCTTTCATTTAGCTTTCTCTGTGGCAAAAGGACAGCTTGCTCATTTATCTTGCCTCCTACAAGCAGTAGGGAGATTTTTTTGCTCTTTCTTGACTGCAACATACAGAGTTGGAAAGTACAAACAAAGTGCAGTGCTTCCAAAATTTGAGTGGACACATCCGAAAGAAAGCGTCCTGAGGTCATTTTTTAAGTAGAGAAGAGTTTCTTTGGCCACTGGATTATTATTATGTGTTAAGCATATAATTGTGCAGCTGAGTATGCCCTCTTTTAGCAAAACCACATGGAAGCTGTGACACAGGTATGCAGAAAAAGGTCAAAAAGAAGTAAATAAAATTGACACTGTCTGAGGAGGAAAGAGACCTGCTGTCTCTTTTAAGATCTGCAATTACAAGG